>NW_005876179.1:0-10463 GCF_000147115.1 Myotis lucifugus | reverse complement strand
ACCAGTGTCTGCTGCGGGCAGGACCATGGTTAGAGGGGAGCAGACGCCGGTGAAACCATGGGGCACCGTGTTATTCCCAACTCAGCGGCTCTAAGGGTCTGTGTTTGCAAAGAAGACTGAAATAACCGAGAACTTGATTTCAAACAGAGAAAAAAAGATCAGTGTTTCCTAAGAAAAAGTTGTATCCCGGGTCCCCAGGGTCTTACAAAGCCTCGAACATCTGGAGTCCGGTCTCGGGTATGTCATATGCTTACAGAACCACCACAAAATAACTCCAGCGGACATGAAAGTCAGGCTGTGCCGCCCAAGCCCTCACTGCATGGAGGAGGAGAGGGGAGGAGGGAGGAACCCACACAGGATAAAGCCCTTCCACTTCCTAAGCTACGGGCTGGGCCGCAGAATGGTAACACCTGAGCGCTCACACCGTCTCCTTTAGGGACGGTGCACCTGTACGTCAGCGTTAAGGACAGTTTAATCCACCTCCATTTTTCACTTTGCACTAACTTCTTCAGGTTCGTGCCGTCGGCCCTTAAAGATGAGTCATAAAAAGCTGCTGCTAGCGGCTCAGTGTGCTAAGAGGCCCTCCCTCGGCTGCAGCCAGGACTCTGAGTCTGAGTCTCTGCTGCCCTCAGTGTGGACGACCTCTTGGATTCCCAGAAGCCCCAGCGTTTCTGGTGGGAATTGCGCTTCCTTCCCTGGGCATCCACGTTCCCGATGTCTGTGCCGCTGGGTCTCCCTGCCTCTCTATACCGAGGGCAATAGTGGCGTTAAATCGTGTCGACTGCGTTAAAACACGCCCGACTCCAATTCCTTCTACTGCGTTAAAACATGCCCGACTCCAATTCCTTCTACTGCGTTAAAACATGCCCAACTCCAGTTCTTTCTAGTATTTTCCCAGCTTATTGGTGTGCACGGTGCACACACACACCAGGCAGCCCCTCGAGCCCTACCTGTGCCGTATGAGTCGCTCCTGGTCCCTGAAAGATGGGACGGGGTCCATGAGCATCCAGTTTTGGAACTGGGTAACTTCAGGACGTCCAGGCAGCTGGTTGTTGTCTTGTAGTCGATTGACTTGCCTTGTAAGCATTTTCTATTAAAATAAAAGTGTGCATCGTGCACATACGGTTATCCCTGTGCGTATACAGTGTAAAGTTTACCAGAAACAGGACGTCCCATTGATACGCCTTTTTCTATTTAGTGTTCAGTAACCCCCCTGTACTTTCTAAAGAGCTCATTCTGTTGAACTCCATCTAAGTGTATTTTGCATCCATTACAGACGCGGGAACTGAACCAAAGGAACCGTTTCTCCCTGAGAAGGGAAGACAAAGATCATCCCTTTCCAGCCGCTCGATGCCTGGGGAGAGGGCTCGGGGCCTCCCTGTCAGGGCCAGTTGGGGAGTGTTCGCCTTTCCTTTAGGCTCTATTTCCGGGGGTGAGACCTCCCTGCTCCTACTGTCGCCAAAGAAGCCAGGAGGCTCACAGTCAGGGTCGAAGGGCAGCCAGGGGACCTGGGGCCTCGCCCGCCGCTCACACTAACGCCGAGCCCCACCAGGGCACTGGTTACCAGTGGGGCCTGTGGGGGTTCTCCCTGCCCCGCCCACCAAAGACCAGAACCTGGCCTAGCCCCTCACCTCCTCCCCCAGGCTATTGGTGGCCGCCTTGATAGAGTCAGCCTTGGCCTTCTTGGAGCAGAAGTTGAGGTACAGCTCCATCGTAGCTGGCACCTCCCCTCCTAGTCCCTGGTCCTGATGGGACCCGAAATGGCCAGGGCCCCCGTCTCCAAGACCCCACTGTTGCAGAGTTCCGAGTCGGAATGTGGGGGCCCCAGAGGGCAGAGCCCTGAGCGGCCTGGCCCCTCTGACTTGAGGCTTGAGCACCCAGAGTTGGGGAAATCAGTCCTAGGCCTGGTCTGAGAGGCCCAGAGTTGAAATATCATTTCTTTCTGAAACCAACACTAGGCAGATGAAACGTAATGGCTTTGGCCTCTTTGTCAGAAACAAGGGATGCTCCACTTTCTTACATGGACCCCCATGTCTGCCTTTTCCCTTCCATATAGTTACGTCTTCATTATTTTCTGTCATTAAGGACTCACAGTTTACATCGCAGAGAGAGTGAGCATCTTCTGCTAGATTTCCCCCGGGCGTTTTACATTTTGTGTATGATAATGGCAATTAAACACCCGTTGTTAAAAATAGGACCGATCTGATTTTGCTATTTTAACCTTTTATTCTAGAACTTTGCCATACTCATTTACACATTTTAATAATTTCTTTTAGATTCCATGGAAGTTTTTGTTGAAACAACTGTCCTCTCTGTAAAAGGTTTCCTCCTTGCTTTCCTGTCTCTCTGTCTGTTAGATTTTGGCTTCCTGCAGAGGCTGGGCTGACGCCCCGGAGGAGAGCTGGGAGTGGGAGCCACTACCCTGTTCCTGATTCCTCGGCAAAGAGCCAGGCTTCCTTCACGAGGAAGATCCAGGCTGTGGATGTTCTTAGATTCACTTCATCAGGTTAGGACGGTGTCTCTCACCGTCCACCCGCTTTCTTGAGGCGCAGTAGGCATTTAAGACCTGCTCGCACGTAACGTGTATAATCCCCATGAGGGGACCGGCCATAGGCACGCGCCCCTGATCCATCACCACAATCAAGGGGACGATGTACAGCTAACGTCTCCCAGACTTTTTTGGGTTTCTTTTTATTTTTCGTTTTGCAGTAAGAACACAGTGAGAGAGCTGGTTGTTTAACACATTCTGAGTGAACAACACTGTATTGTTGGGCTGTATTTCCTTGGGTGAGGCCTGCCTACCCCGGCTGTAAACAAAGGAAATGAAGAGCCACACGGCCAGGGTTGAAGGGCCCCCCCTGCAGACAGCACGGAGGACCTGGGGTCCCCCACCAGCCAGTGGCAGCTGACGCTGAGCCCCCCAGGGCGCCCCAAGTGCCCGGTGACCACGTGGGGCCTGTGGGGGGTTCTCCCTGCCCTGTCCACCAAAGACCAGGACCCTGGCCCTGCCCTCACCTCGTCAGACAGGCTGCTGGCAGCCGTCTTGGTGGAGGCAGCCCTGGCCGCCTTGGAGCAGGAGCTAAAGTACAGCTCCATCGTCGCCCGACCCTTCGCCTTCCCGTCCCTTGTCCCGATGGGACCAGGAGTGGCAGGACCCCGTCTCCAAGACCTCACTGTCGCAGAGTTCCAAGTCAGAATGTGGGGGCCCCGACGGGCAGAACCCTCAGGGTTGGCCCCCTCTAGCTTGAGGCCTGAGCTCCCAAAGTTGGGGAAATTGGTCAGTTCCAGAGCCTGGTCTAAGGGTCCCACAGTCGAAATATCCTTTCTCTCTGAAACCAACACCAAACCAACAGTCCAACCAAACCCCGAATCACGACATATATAGCTTTGCTGGTGCATCGCTGGCTAGTTTCTCCTGGCCTCCAAAGAGCTATGAGTCCAGAAAACAAAACAAAACAAAACAAAACAAAACAAAACACCCCAGGAGTGATTGTACTGCCTGTTCCAAGGCCAGAGGCCTGGCTTCCCCCTGTGCCCCCACAGACTATGAGCACACCCCACCCCAGGCTCCCCCAGCCCCTCCCCATGCAGAGCTTCATAACGTACACTGGCTCCCTTGTGGGAATGTTGCCTTCCTCCTCCCCTCCTCCCCTCCTCCCAGTCATTTCCCTCTTTTCCTTCTAGCTTCTTCTCTCTTCTACTCCCCCCTCTCGGCCTCCTTTCTTTCTCCTCTCAGCCATTTGGCCAGAACTTATACAAGGCCTGACTCCCTTGGCCAGTCTTTGAGTTCGGCACAGGGAACTCAGCAGGGACTGAAATATGACCCTGTTCTCCTAGGAGCTATGTAGGCCGTAAGGACATTGAGGGTAGTGGCTGTACCTGGTTCAGGAATTTAGATTTAGTCTCTTGGATTCCTTAGCCTTGCTGTTCCCTGTGATTCCTGGGCCATTTAGTAATGATACCTACCGTTTCTTGAGAATATACTAACTCCAGACCAGCCAGGCTGCTGTTTCTGTGTCTCAGGGGGGAGGTGTGGCGGCTGAGGAAGGTGCCTCTTGGTAGGCGAGACATGGTAGGATTCTGGGTACATGTTTGGTTCGAGTCAGTGGATTTCCTGAGTAATGTGATATAAGGCGTGTAAGAGAGAAATAAGGGCGCCGTCGGTGTGGCTCAGTGGTTGAGCGTTGACCTATGAACCGTGAGGTCAGGATTCGATTCCCGGTCAGGGCACAGGCCCGGGTTGCGGGCTCCATCCCCAGTGTGGGGCGTGCATGAGGCAGCCGATCCATGATTCTCTCTCATCATTGATGTTTCTATCTCTCTCTCTCCCTTCCTCTCTGAAATCAATAAAAATGTATTTATGAGAGAGAGAGAGAGAGAGAGAGAGAGAGAGAGAGAGAGAGAGAGAGAGACAATGAAGAGAGAGAGGAGAGAGAGAAAGGGGTTAGGGCTTCTGACCAGACCCTGTGAGAACAATGGGATTGCATGCATGTTGGGGCACAGTGGAGGGCAGAGCTTGGACATGTTGGGTTTGGCCTGTGGATGGACGTCCAGCCGGGGATCAGCGCCCACGGGTGACCTGAGGAAGCAGGATTCGGGCAGGAGGTCGGGGTGGCAGGTGGCGTTCCAGAGCCACGAGGCCCAGGGTGTGTCTGCAGCAGGAGCATTGCTGGCTCGCAGCACAGGCTGCCCATTGCAGTCCTGGGAGCGCACCGCAGCCTCCATTCTCCCGGCCTCTGGGCTCGCCCTCCTGCCTTTTATCTGTGCGCTGAGGGGCGACGCCTTGCTCATGGGGTCTCTCTCTCCCTGGGTGGTTCCATTCGGCCGCTGTTCAAGCTCTGCAGCTGTGCCTGGGCCACCATGTTAGCATCTCGCTCACAACCTTCATCTCTGAGCTTAAAACTCTCCTTTGTTCTAGTTCCTTCTGTTTCCTCAGCCCTATGTTTCCATTTTTTGTTTTGACTTTTACATGTAACTTATTACTATTTCAAACATCAGCCTGAGAACAGGGTTAGAACCGCACGCCAGGTTCAGAGTACATTCCAATGGCCAGATGGACTATAGGGTCACATCAACACTCCTGACGCAGATCTGAGTTTTGTATCAGAAAAGAAATGCAAATACACGAGTAACACCCTTGTGGTTCTTAAAGAGAAAGTAAACAAAAATAAAAAGGAGTGGAAGCACATTTTAACATGGTCATTGTGAGCTATTAGAAAGAATGCAATAAAAAGCATTGCTTCTGATGAGCAATTTCCCTTAGTCAGGTAATTTAAAAATACATTTAAATGTAAGCCAGACTTAAGAAGTTACAATAAAATATGTCCTATCTGTTCACACTCAGAAAAAATAAGTCATGTACAACTAACTCGTGTTATAGAGCTGCAGATCTCTACTAAAGAATTGGGAATAGTTGAATAGACAATGAATGTTATTAAAAAATATGGCATGGTATGTTATTTAAAAATGTTTTTTTTTCTATGCTTTTTGGGGAAGAGAGATAGATGTAAGATGAATACTAATAAAATTTATTCCTATTAAACTATTTATTAGTACATTCATATTTTTACAGATTAGTAAACGTTATGTGTATAATACATACAACTTGTATTTTTATATATGTGTGTATAGACAGATAGACAGATAGAGATATAAAACCAACGTCTAATACTTCAGATTCATACCTTTCACTTTTCCTCTCCTGCATTAGTTTTTCAGTCATTGAGAAGGGGGAGGGGAGTCTGTTTTCACTGTTATTTAAAAAATATATTTTTATTGATTAGAGAGAGGAAGAGAGAGACAGAAACATCAATGATGAGAGAGAATCATTGACCAGCTGCCTCCTGCACGCCCCCTGGGGATCGAGCCCGCACCCAGGCCTGTGCCCTGACTGGGAATCGAACCCTGACCTCCTGGTTCATGGGTTGAAGCTCACCCACTGAGCCACACAGGCCTATTTTCACTCTTCCTGAAACTGTGAGACTGCTGGTCCCCCCCTTGCTCCAGCTCTAGTCGCCCTCGATCTGCAGGGACCTGAGTGTGTGAGCCAAACCGTCCAGCAGAAACACTTCCAAACTCTTCCCTAAGGGAACTGTGATGGAGAATAAGACTATTATTGTAGGTGCTGGCTCTGTGTGTTTGTCTGGTGACAAAGCAGTAGCTGACTACGAGCATCATGAGGTCTCTCACCAGGGTCCCTGTGGCTATTGTACCCACTCAGCATGCCCGTGGCCGGGCCGAGGTCCTGGTCAGCTCCCGCCTGAGGCCAGCCGGCCGCTTGGTGGCAGCTTGACCTCATTTGGTCTCTCTCCGCTTTGGAGGGACGGCAATCTTTTCTCAATGTTTGTAGTTCAAGTAGCGGTAATTAGCAGAACGTGTCAGATAACCAGCAGACATTCCGTGGACACTGAACGCCATTGCACTTGTCGTTTGTGGGAAGCTGACACGAGTGGAGCCATTTCAGAGAGGAGCAAGAGCAGCCATTCGAGAGGCGCGGCCGGGCACAGCTGCCTCCTTGACGCTCTGGAACGAGCGAACGGGCAACGTGAGCCTCGGGCTTCTGCCTGAACGAGCCCCTCGATGGAAGTTCTTTGATCTCAAATAAACGCTTGTTGCCTCTCACTTGAGCTTTTTATTTTTAGGTTAACAAGTTTAGACTCGTTTTCCTGCCATCTCTCTCGGGCGTTGTAAGATTGAATGGTGCCCTATGAGCAGTTCCTTCACAGAGACCAGAAAGAGCAAGAACACGAATAGAGGCAGCAGGACCGCATTTCAGGGTGTTTGAGACTCACCTCAGATGTTTGCTCTTGGCCTAAACCAGTGACGGTGAACCTTTTGAGCTTGGCGTGTCAGCATTTTGAAAAACCCTAACTTAACTCTGGTGCCGTGTCACATATAGAAATTTTTTGATATTTGCAACCATAGTAAATATTTTTGATATTTATTTTAATATTAACAAAGAAAAATCAACCAAAAAAATGAGTTCCAGTGTCACCTCTGACACGCGTGTCAGAGGTTCGCCAGCATGCCTGTCTTCAAAGGTGACTGACCTACTCGCACGCTGGCTGTGAATTCTGGGTGGTTGAGGAGCCCGTAGAATTCACCGACATCTGTAGCGGTGCTGCAGTAAAGGCCCCTCTGATGAAAGACAGATGAAAATTTCGCAACAAACCAAATTTGAAATATACTTTGGGGAGTGTCAAATTTGTGACATAAGATTTCAGAAAGAATGGACAAGTCAAATGGTTTTGCTCTAAATCATGGAGAACTTTGACTGAAAACCAGACAGTGTAATGTCCCCCTTGCGTTAAAATCAGTTCATATCGATTGATAAATAGTTGATTCCAAAATGTCAGTGGACTTCTGCCCATTCTACTGTTTTACTTTACCCATTAGAAAGGCCAACCAGGCCAGCAGGGAGCCACGCCGGCGTTAGGGATATTCACAACGACTGTGTGCTTGTTGTCTCCTTACTTGTCTGCACTGCAGGCATTTCAGATACTGTGATAGACAAAATGGTAACGAAAACAACAACAAAAAAAGTAATTTAGAATTTCCCTCTTGTCTCTACAACATCTGTCACAGCCAAAATGAAATCCAGACATCGTTACTGCAATCCTTCTTGTTTCAAAGAAAGCGCTTCTATACCCTGATGTAGCAGAGAAGGTCCCTGTGGAAGTGTGACTTGGTCTTGGGCAGTGACAGTGAAAACAGTGCTGAACCTCCTGTGACTGTCGAGACAACACATCACGTTCGGAGCAGGTGTGGTCCCTCCAGGAGTGGATGTCAGGCTGTGGAACGGACGCGTTGCCGGAAGCAGTGGCGTGTGCAGGAGTGCAGGCTGGCTTCAGAAAGGGTGTGCACGGCCCCCTTTTTGTAGCATTCTGATTTCTAGACATCAATCAAACCCCGACTTACCTGCCAGGGGATATTATAAATACGTGATCTGTGTTGATTCATAGTCTGATGATAGAAGCCATTTTCCTAAAGATAAGGACTTGGGTTTCCATGCCGAGCGGTGATTACTAGTATATGGGCTTCAGGTAAGAGGCGGTGCAGCAAGGAATGAACCCCACCCTCTCCAGCGCTGAGAGCTTGTCATCATCGGGTTTAGCGTCATCACATTCTCCTCAGCAGCGATGTGAGGCTGTAGGTAATGAAGGTATGAACTCCGAGTGCTTTCTAACTGATAGATTTCCATTTTTATTACGATCTATTAATTTACCAATAAGCGGTGGCTTGAAGTACACAGATAAAAACTTCATAGGAGTGCAGAGGAGAGTAGTCTAAGACCTTGTATATGCTACGGTAAAAAGCACAGTTATTTTGTAAATAGATCAGCTTACCTACAGATATTTATGTGATACAAATTTTATAAGCAAGGGGAAAACACGTTTAGCATTGAAGGCACTAATGTTAAATACTCTACAGATGTTGAGTTTCTGAAATTTATATGTAAATATTTAATTAATAATCCTTTGGTTAACAGAGTGATATTATAAAACTACTATTTTGAGTCACTTTCTCAAAGATGTAACTTCATTTTTCTTAAGCCCATGGACTCTTCTATTGTATTCAATTGGTTAAAAATAGGATCTTGTAGAATCTGAAATAAGACCTTCCTCCCCCTGTGGGAGATTTCTTCTAGTTCTCTACTCCTGTGCCCATTTGTAAAGGAGTCAGCAGTTCATGCTAAATGATCATTAACAAGACTAGCCAGTCCTTTTCCTTTTCCGGAATTTTCTTGTCTGCATTTGTAAGAAAATATATTCTCTGCATAAAACTAATTGCTAAGCGCTCGCCCACTTCCTGTTCTCTGGGAAGGTGTTCCTGACCTTGGCGCTCTTCTGTGTTTGATTAAATGTCAGGGAGGCATCGCCTTTAACGACCTTGAACTGACGTTTTCTTTGTGGGAAGGCTTTTACTTATAGATTCAACCTCATAAAAACGTTAACGTTTTCCATTTATTCTTGTGATTATTTTTAAGTGATGGTTTTATGAGAATTTGTTCATTCAAGTAATTTTCATTTTCCCGATAATTGGGCAGCAGACACTCTCATGTTTTTGATACCTGTAGGGTCTGGAGGATGCTGCCTTTCCCCTTGTTGGCCAAGGCAGCATTTCTTGAGAACGAAGCTGTCAGTTTTATCGTTCCATCTTTCAAAATAATATATCTCTTTTCTGTGGCTATTTTATGATTTTCTATTTGTCTTTTTAAAAATACATTTTTATTGATTTCAGAGAGGAAGGGAGAGGGAGAAAGTGAGAGTGAAACATCACTGGTGAGAAAGAATCATGGATCAGCTTCCTCCTGAACGCCCCCTACTGGGGATCAAGCCCAAAACCCTGGCATGTGGCCTGACCAGGAATCGAATTGTGACCTGGTTCATGGGCTGACGCTCAATCGCTGAGCCATGCTGGCCGGGCCTATTTGTCTTTTGATTAGCAGAAGCTTTATGTAAGGCATGACTACTTGTGGTTTTCTATGTGTTAATCTTCCTCAATTTTCATTAAGTTGTACCTTGATTTTTAAAAATTAGATTTAGAAGATTCTTATTCCTTGTCTCTTCACAGATTGCTTCTTCCCTTTCTGAGTCTCTACTGACATATATTTTAGGGCTTTCATTCAACTCCTATGTGTTTATTAGTCTTTCTTGCTGAGTTTTCTTTTTTCCTGATTTTGGTATCTCAGCTGATCCACGTGTTCATCTAATCTGCCTTCCTCTCTATCCATCTATTAGTGAGTGCAGCTCTTCAATGCTAGGTCTCACATACTGCTCTTCTGACTTTCGGATTTCCATGCAGTTCTTATTCATAGTTCCCAGTGCTCTGGTAAGATTCTATTTATTACCGACTGTTTTCTTTATTGTTTTTTAATATATATTTTTAAATCTTTATTGTTGAAAGTATTGCCTGTGTCCCTGGGATATGCAAATATACATACAAGTTCTTTGGTTGATCTCCTCCCACCCACCCTCCCTCACCTTCCCTCTGCGATTCCGAAGTCTGTTTCATGCGTCTGTGTCTCTGGATCTATTTTTCTTATCAGTTTATTTTGTTCATTAGATTCCACATATAAGTGAGATCATATGGTATTTGTCTTTCTCTGACTGGCTTATTTCACTCAGCACAATATTATCTTTTTCTTCCTTTTTTTAAATGATCATTTCAATGCTGGGCAACATCTGGCTTTGTTTCTAAGTTGATTTCCCTTATTTCTGTGTCTGCTTTTTGTTGTTTTAAGAAACAATTTTTAATAACTTTTTTTTGGTTTTGTCTGTGTCACATCTTATCGGCTACGACTTATTTCGCGTTCTGTCACAGAGCATGTATCCCATCCTTCTGCAGAGACATAGACGAAGGGAGATTATCACAAGCAAACCGCGGACCGAGCTGACCTCGCTGGGATGCAGTGTTGGGAGCTCAGTGCCTCTCCGCTGGCACTGGTTCCTAGCCCTGCTCTC
>NW_005876178.1:0-10467 GCF_000147115.1 Myotis lucifugus | reverse complement strand
ACAAAAAAAAAAAACACAAAAATCACACTGGAGATTCCAGAGGACGTACCATGATTTACAACAAGTCATTATTGGGGTCTAACCTGTCGGGAGCTATTAATATCCCCACTTCTTTCGAAATCACTATTATATTCCATGGCATCACCGAACCGAAACTTCATTCATCGTGATCCAAACAGTAAACATAGCTAATAAGTCAAATCCTAGGGATATCTGTCCCCGTCCCCCACGTGGTGCGTGGCCCTGGGGGAGCCCTGTCATCACACCTCATTTAAAGATGAGGATCTGGTGCAGTGAAGTAAGGACCGCGAGGAGTCTGATTTAAAATTACACAGGATTTTTTAAAGCAGACACATGTGTGCTCCTGTGTTTGCACAGCCCAGCCTCACAGCGCTGTCAGCATAGACCCCGCTCTTCCTACTGTCTTTTTCCCGACAGTTTTTTATAGTTGAAAACAACCAGCAAGCCTTTGATGACCTTGACCAAGGGCACTGTATTTTAAAGCTATCAGGTATGAGGAACTGACCACAGACGACTGAGTTGGCATTCTTCTGCATAAGCGTTTCCTTCAGGGACAGCCTACCCCACCTAAGAAACTACCCATCATGCGTGTTCTCCCAGAGGGGAGGCCACGCCCCTCCCGATGCCGAGACACAAGGAACACCTCGCTGCCTTAACTCCCTCCTGGCACTAACAAGAGCTGTATCTTGAAAGTGTTGGGATGAATAGAGGGACCCCAAAGAATTCATGTGTGTTAAAAACCCAATGAGGAACAATTGGTGATTTTTATGCAAACACTAAATAATTCTTAATAAATAAATCTCTATTTTGGAATCACATCTATGTGCTGTTTGAGTTCCTGAGTTGTCTTCTTCCTGGGTTAGAGGTTACAACTGGGGACCAACCATGGACCTGTTTCCTAGTGTTTGTCCTGGCTGGACAGGATACGGGGGCGGATGTAGTCTCCACTTTGCCTCCGTCCCCACCAATCCCGGTTGCGTCCCCAACCCTGTGATCCATTGCTATTTGCACTTTATTATGGGTCGATGCTTTTTACTGATACTAGGGTTAAATGTGGGGGGCGTATTTGTTTTACTTAATTCCTGCTCCTACAGAGCTAAGAGTCTAGTGGGCAAGATGGCCCAGTGAATCAACAGTGACGCTATAGAGCGGTCAGTGCCTGGAGGGACCGTGGGACACTGCTGAGAGGCCACACCCTGGAATGCATCTTAGGGAGTCAGGGCCTTGATGGAAGGGGCTAGGGAGCCTGGCCGGTGGAGGAGAAAGGGCAGGGGGCACTTCAAGGCAAAGGTAAAGACCTGGTGGCTTGACCTAGAGCTGGGTGTGTATGTGTGTGTGTGTGTGTGAGTGAGTGATATGCTACCAAGGGATTTGAACTTGACCTTGAAAATTATGGAACACCTTCAAGGGTCTTGTGCACAATTCAATCAAACACCCAGTTTGGAAGGCTCCTTCTGTTATGACCAAGGGATAGACATTTGAACTGTTTTTACTGTCTCTGGTGTAATTATGTCTTCTAATATTGCTAGTGGTGGGAATACTCATCTTTCTAAGTTCAACTGCTCTTTATGTGTGTTTTTAAAAAATATATATTTTTATTGATTTCAGAGAGGAAGGGAGAGGGAGAGAGAGATAGAAACATCAATGATGAGAGAATCATTGATTGGCTGCCTCCTGCACGCCCTCCACTGGGGATCGAGCCCACAACCTGGGCATGTGCCCTTGACCCGAATTGAACCTGGAACCCTTCAGTCCACAGGCTGACGCTCTATCCACTGAGCCAAACCAGCTAGGGCTGCTCTTTAGGTTTTTTCCCCCTTAGGGTTTCCTAGAAATATAAAATTCTGCCAACTAATTAAAAGAACTCTGGCCCGACCGGTGTGCTCAGTGGTTGAGCAGTGACCCATGAACCAGGAAGTCACGGTTCCATTCTGGGTCAGGGCACATGCCCGGGTTGTGGGCTTGATCCTCGGTGGGGGGGCATGTAGAAGGCAGCCGATCGATGGTTCTCTCTCGTTTTTGTTTCTCTCCCCATCCCTTCCTCTCTGAAATCAATGAAAGTATACAAACAATCTATATAATAAAGAGGTAATATGCTAATTTGTCCATCACGGTGTCCAAGTCACGACCAGTCTGTGGGCAGGGCCAGGGTCAGGCTGCCTGCGTGTGTCCCCGTTCACTGATATGACACTGCAGGGGAGGGGGGCTGGGCTTGACGGGGAACCTCAGGCTGTGCCCCCCGCCCAGTGGGGCTTGACGGGGGACCTCAGGCCGTGCCCCCCGCCCGCCTGGCAGGGCTTGACGGGGAACCTCAGGCCATACCCCCTACCCAGGTGCTGGGCTGGGGGACCTGAGGCTGCGCCCCCACCTGGAGGGGCTTGACGGATGGGGCCAGCCAGGTCTGGGTCTCACCCAGTGGGGGTGGGGCCGGCCAGGTCTGGGTCTCCTGCGTTTTCGAAGTGTGTGAGGGTGGTGGGTGGGGACTTGACTCTAGGTCCCGCAGCGCGCCCCAGACTCTGACAGGAAGGAGATTTTATATACGTTTTACTAATTTTCTTTCATCCCTGACACTTCTATTATAGAGAAAGGGCAAATAGCAATATTAAAATATTTCTTCTCATTAATTCTCTTTTAATGTGCACGAATTTCGTGCACCGGGCCACTAGTAAATAGATAAAAGAATTCTGCATCTTCCTTTTACAAATAGCTTTTCTTTGTGTGTCTGACATGAATGAGACTGGGAGGGTCGGGATTATGCCCTTCACTCCTGGTAATGCCAGGCCCCTGGGAGCACGGTGGGCCCGCAGAGGCAAGGAGTTCTACCCTGACAAAGCGGGACTGCGCTCTGCCTGGGGCAGGGAGGAAGGAGCACACCTGAGCGCCAGCTGTATACCAGGCCCTCCACCAGTACTCACCACCCTCATCTCACAGCCGCCCCAGATGTGGGAGCCCCATTTATCAGCAGAGGATGAGGGGTGGGATGAGGGGACCTGGCCAGGCTGCCCCGCCGGGACTGCGGGGCTCCACGTCTCCCCAGCACGCCCACTTCCTGCCAGGGGACAGTGACGCTGCCTGGGCAGGCGCGCCGGGCTGCGTAGTCGTTCAGGGTTGGCCCAGTAGCCATCGTTTCAGGCCGAGGAGAACAGAGGGGAACATATCCTTGCGTTTGTGAGTTGATTGATGAGTCCCCTGGTTCACTCCGCGCTATTTCGGGGCTGCCAATCCCATTGCCCCACGCCTGTAAGCTGACCGCCTGCAGCTTCTGCAGGGTCCAGCAGGTGGCGCTGAAGGCACTGCGCGGGGGAGGCAGCCCCTCCCAGCCTCTGCCCGCGCCTAAAAGGTGTGTGTGCTGGGGAGGGGGGTCACCCACCTGTGTTCTCGTGCTTTCCCGAGGGCTAAGGGAGGGCCACTGAGCACTGCTGCGGAACCTGGAGCTTCTCTAAGGGTGTCTGCAGCTCTGACCTCAGGCCGGCCGCTGTGGGGACCACAGGTGTGTCCTGTGTTACTGTTAGGATTAATGACTGTGACTGTGACTGTGACTATGACTATGACTATGACTATGACTATGACTAGACTATTGCCACCACTGGCACTGCGCCATCACCAGCACCACCTAACAATTTTTAGGTTAAAGTGCAGGTTCTAGAACTTTGTAGCTGTGTGATCCAGGGCAGGTCAATGGACCACTCTGAGCTTCAGTTTCCACACCTGTGAAATGGGCCAGGGCCACCTCTACTTTGCAGGGTTACATAAAATAATGTGTATAAAATGCCTGGCATATAGAAGATGTTCGATAATTGGCTTTTATTAATATTTCTATTTATTATGATGTTATGGCCTGCCAGGGGCTCCTGAAGGGGCAACCCAGCCCCAGTGTGGTTAAACCATAACATGCTCTCTTACTCCTGTTCTTAAAGATACGGGCCCTGGCTGATAGAGCGTCGGCCTGCGGACTGAAGGGTCCCGGGTTCCATTGCGGTCAAGGGCACATGCCCAGGTTGTGGGCTCCATCCCCAGTAGGGGGCGTGCAGGAGGCAGCCGATCAATGATTCTCTCTCATCATTGATGTTTCTCTCTCTCTCCCTCTCCCTTCCTCTCTGAAATCAATAGAAATATATATATTTTTAAAAAAGATATAGTGGAGCCCATGTCAGCGCATCGGCTGGCGCGCCCAGGGAAGGCCATGCAGTCGGCGCTGCTCCTCTCTCTGCCCTGCTCTGCCATGTGACTGGGCGAGTCCCTTCTCCCCTCCGGGCCGCAGTTTTCTCATCTATTAAATCAGCGGCTTGGCCAGGCCAAAGCTCCTGCCGCTCTGACAATCTACAAGAGGCGCCGAGTGTCACTGTCGCCAGCCCTGGTTGGCACTCAGAATTCCACTGACGTCAGCACTCCATCCACGAGCAGGGACCCAGGTCTCTCTCTGAGACATTTGACGGGGTCATTTAGTGCAGGACCCAGCAGTTAGGAAGTGTCCGATAACGGGCAATTATGAGGATTAACCCTAATCACTCCTCCATCCAACCCAGAGAGGGTGATCTGGAAGGTGAGTAACTCTCCTGTTTTCTGAGTACCTACTATGTGCAGCCCTGGGCAAGACCCAGCGCTCCTGCAGGGCAAGGCAGGTAAGGTCCCATCTTCCGAGATATTTGGGTGGGAGAGGGCAGGCCGGCGGCCTCTCTGCGGAGGTGGCGTCGGGTCTGAGCTGAGACCTGAGGGGAGAGCAGGCCGGGAAGAAGCTGGCTCCAGCTGGTGCCATGGCCCTGAGGCAGGGAAGAAAGCAGCAGGTTCTCGGGACAGAGGCCAACGGTGAGGGTGAAACCTAGAGCTGCCGAGGCCAGTGTGAGTCAGGCTGTTGCTCTAAGATCGGGCGTCACAGCCTCAGTGAGGAGAGGGGACAAAGTCAGTTCACACTTCAATAAGCCGTTAGCGAGGATTTTGGACTCAGGAAAGGGGCTGTCTCCATCCTGACCCTCGTACATCTTTACTCACCATCTAGGGGCCTCCATGGACCCCGTAGCCCACCCAGGAAGCCCTGAATTCCTGGGACCCGCTGGCACCAAGGCCTAGATACCCCTCCTTCCCTTCCTCCCCCACCACACACACACACGCACACACACACACACACACACCACAACTTCAGCGGAAGGCTGGCTTTGAAATGCCCATGGCCAGCTGTGGCCCAGCCACACCCACGCGCCACCAGGCCTGCTGCCCAGAAGACTGGAATCCCAGCCAGTGGCTGAGCAGCTGAGAGTGGCTGTGTCCCTGGCAACAGTCCTCTGAGGGGCAGGGCTTCCTCCCTACCTGGCCTCAGGTTTCTGCCCCGGAGAATTCCAGAAGAGCCTCATTGAAGGTCCCTGGCAGGGCGGGGCGGTCTCTGGGCCGAGGTCAGCTGTTACAGGACCGAGGCACACAAACCAGCTGATGGTCTCCAGCCTCTTTGTGTCCTGTCGCCATGGCTTCTTGGTCAAGGTGGGGAGATGTGACTTCAGGGGGCTGCTGTCCATGGGGCAGGACCCAGAGGAAGACCGTTAGGCGCCAGGCCCTCTGGACGGTGTGACCTGAGGCAGGTCCCCTCACCTCTCTGGTGGCCTCCCCTCCTGTGGCTGGAAGGAATTTTTGAGGATGGTGCCGACACAGCGCCTGCACACAGCAAGTGCTGCATAAACGCTTACCTGCCAGCCCTGGCCGCCCCTACCCTCTTTGCCTGTTGTCTCCTCTGTATTTTCTTTTCATCATGACTTGAGCCCACCTGCAGCCGGCACCGGAGAAAGAACAAAAAGGCCACCCAGAATTTCCCCCCACTCCCGACGCCACCCGGGTGGGTGCCAGCAGGGTGTCCGAGTCAGAGGTGGGGGCACTGAGGCACCTGGGGCGGTGCCAGGTGGCTGCTTTAGGGGCTGGGGGGTCCCATTTAACTCAGATGGTCCTGGGTTCAAATCCTGACCGGACCCCCAGCAGGTACCTCTGGCAAAGGGCTCTCACTCTGCAGAACCTCAGTTTGTTCATCTGCAAAAGGGGCTGGAGAAGACCACCCCTGAGGGCTGTGGGAGGAGAGAATGCCATACTGGGAGGTGATGGGCTGAGAGGCCCGGGGTCCAGTCCGCAGGTGGTTTGGGCTGCATCCATAACTCAGAGACCCACTCCAGGCCCCAGGGTCCTGGCCACCAGTTCTTGGCCTGAGCCAAGTTCTGGAGCTGTGAGGCCACCAGCCGGACTAAGGGGGTGCCCATGGGAGAGAAAGGGCTGAGAGCAGAGGCAGAAAGCTGCTGGGGGTGTGGGAGAGCCGTGCCAGGGTGCCTGCTGGACTCAGTTCTCACCTGTAAATGGAGACCATGAAACGGACACGAATGCCAGCCTCACAACGTGGCTGGGAGGGAAGACGGTACGTGGGGTAAACGTGTGAGCGCTCCAGCGGGCTGGTAGCTAGTGCTGGGTGGGAAGCGTGACCTCCTGGGACAATTTACTGAGCAGTGACGATGTTGCAGCACTGCCGTGTTTAACCCTCCCCACCGTGCGAGGAGGGCGGTCACAGCCCCGTAGTATAGGTGAAGGAGTGAGCTCCGAGCCCTGGCTGGCCTGGCACAGCGGTTAGAACGTCGGCCTGTGCACTGAAGGGTCTCGGGCTCGATTCCCAGTCAAGGTCATATACCTGGTTTACAGGTTCGACCCCGGCCGGTCAGGTTGAGCTCCTGTGGGAGGCAACCAATCACTGTGTCTCTCTCACATCTACGTTTCTCTCTTTCTCTCTCCCTCCCTCTCTTCCACGCTATCTAAAATCAATGGGAAAATATCCTCAGGTGAGGATTAACAAAATGAAAAACAAACAAAAAAAGAATGAGGCTCAGAGAAGCAGAGCCACCTGCCCAAGGCCACACAGCCTACACTGTGAAACGCCACACCCACATCGTTTTGATTCCAGAGAGACCATGCTTTAAAAAAATATATATTTGGTAATAGCTTTATTGGAATATAATTCACATACAATTCACCCACTTAAAGCGTACCGTTCAGTGGATGTTAGTACACTCACGGATACGTGCAATGATCACCGCTGTCAATTTCAGAACATTTTCATCACCTTAAAAAGGACCCCAAGCCCTTTAACTCTCACCCTCCCAGCCCCAGTCCCAGCCCCTGGCAGCCACTAATCTCCTTGCCGTCTCCATAGATTTGCGCTCCCTGGACATTCGCATCCATGGGTCGCACAGCGCGTGGCCTTGATGTCTGGCTGCTTTCACTCAGCATAGTGTCTTCAGGGCCCATCCATGTCGGAGCGAGAACCAGCCCTCCGTCCTCGTTACGGCCGGTACTGCAAGAACCAGCCCTCCGTCCTCCTTACGGCCGGTACTGCGAGAACCAGCCCTCCGTCCTCCTTACCGGTACTACTCCGCGTACGATCGACCACATTTTGCTTATCCATTCACCATGTGAGCTGTCCTGTTCGGGCTGTCTGAGTAACGCTGCTGTGAGCATTCACGTACAAGTCTCTGTGTGGCCACGTGTTTTCATTTCCCCGGGCCATGTCCCAGGCGCCAGCGGCTGGCTTGGCTGGTTGGGGACTATATTTAACATCTGGAGGAGCTGCCGGATTGTTGCCCACAGAGGCTGCTGGCTTCTCGTCCCGCCGGCAGCGGCAGAGGGCTCCCGCTTCTCCGCATCCTCGTTATGTCTCTTCTTCAGACCAGCCTCCTCCTGACCGTAGAGGCTGCGGGCTGGGGCTCCAATCCGACCTGTGTGGGACCTCAGGCAGGTGACCCCTGGGGTCCTTTCCTGGAAACCAGACCGAGAACCCTTGCCTCCAGGCGGCAGCGAGATGAGATGGGTCGTGGCAGCGTCAGGGCTGTGCAGTGAGGTCCATGGGTCTTGTTTACACGACGGGGTGATGGGTAGAGTCCCTGACAGGCTCACCGTCTGGCTCACTTCTCTCCCCGGCGCCTGGCACTGCCTGGCATACAGCAGGCGCTGGCTAAGTGCAGGCTCTCGGTGCGGCCAGGAGCCCCTTTGGGGGAGATAGCGGAGCCCCTGGCACTCTGGGCCTGTGGGCCCACGGCCGGCTGGGCTGCCTGTCGCCTCTGAACTCGTCCTTCCCTCGGAGGAGAGTTCTGTCCAGTCTCTGTCCTTCCCGCTGCTGGAGCGTGTCGCCAGCCACAGAGACAGCGAAGGGACCGCAGTCCGTCCGAGCGGGGGCCTCGTTCACGTCCCGTAGAACAGCGGGTGGTTGCTGGGTGGCTGGCCGCCTCCCGCTCTCTTCCACTCACCTCTGCACGCGTTCAACCAGTATTTTCCCCATTTTTTTAATTGTGGTAAAATACACATATCAAAATTGGCCATCGGAAGCCATTGTCAAGTGCACAGTTAGTGGCATTAAGTACATTCACATTGTTGTGCAAACACCACCACCACCCATCTCCCTAACGCTTTCATTTTGCAAAACAAACTTTGTGCCCATTAAGCAATAACTTTCTATTCCCCTCTCCCTCTAGCTCAGTGGTCGGCAAACTCATTAGTCAACAGAGCCAAATATCAACAGTACAACGTTTGAAATTTCTTTTGAGAGCCAAATTTTTTAAACTATGTATGTAGGTACATTGTTATTACTTAATCAGGGTACTCCTAAGCTGGCCTTTGCTAAAAACGTCCTCAATCTGATTGAGGTACCTTCGCTGAGGTCGACCCCTTCCAACTCTCCCATCCTCAACTCTCGCATGAATTGTGCGCGCCTCCCCCACGCTGCGTATCCCGCGGCCCGCCTGCACCGCGTCTCTCGTCGCCCGACCGACCGACACCCCCCACTTCTTCTAACACCGCTTCTTCAAAATAGACTCTCCCAGGCTGAAAACCGACTTCTGCGCATGGGCCACGAAGCTTCAATCGCACTGTACATGCGCCCGCACATGGTAGTTAGTGGAAGAGCCACACTCAAGGGGCCAAAGAGCCGCATGTGGCTCGCGAGTCGCGGTTTGCCAACCACTGCTCTAGCTCAACCAGCCAGTATTTTATTTTATTTATTTATTTATTTATTTATTTATTAAAATATATTTTATTGATTTTTTACAGAGAGGAAGGGAGAGGGATAGAGAGTTAGAAACATTGATGAGAGAGAAACATTGATCAGCTGCCTCCTGCACACCCCCCACTGGAGATGTGCCCCCAACCAAGGTACATGCCCTTGACTGGAATCGAACCTGGGACTCTTCAGTCCGCAGGCCGCCGCTCTATCCACTGAGCCAAACCGGTTAGGGCACCAGCCAGTATTTTTAAAACACCTACTAAGTGCCAGGAGCTGGTCCTGTAGCTGCAAACAAGTCAGTTATGGTTCTTGCTTCCTGAAAACTGATACCCATTTTCCAGATGAGGAGACTGAGGCGCGGAGAGGGAGAGGCTCCCACCTCCTCAGCGGCGGGGCAGTTTGAACCCAGGCGTCAGGAGCAGAGGCCCCTGGACCGAGATGAGTCACGTCCTTGCATGGGGTCCTTAGTGGTCCAGTCTGTGACATGGGGTCAGGAAGGAGGTGGACCAGCTGCGGTGGCTGTGAGGGCTCACACCGCATCTCCCTGACCTTGGAGAAGAATGAGCATCACCCCCGCCCCATCTCCTCCCGTCCCCCCATCAGCCTCCTGTTAGCCGGGAGGGATCACCCTTGTCATTTTCTTTTCATTTGAGACAGACTTCTCTGAGAAAGGGGCCCAGACTAGCCCTGCCCATAACTCCTCGCTTCCCAACCTGGCCCGGCCCAGCCCAGCCCCAAGGCCTCCCTCCGGCTGTCCATAGAGGTCAGGAGGGCGAGGCAAGGGGGCCTCTGTTTACATTCCTCACGGCTAGATGGCAGGGGTTGCGGTTTACTGTCCGGAGTGAGGAGTCTCCTCCCCGCCCCCTCGGGACGGAGCACGTTTGGAGAGGCCACATCCTCTCCAGCCTCAGTTTTCCGTCTGTGAAGTGGGCACAGCATCCCTGCCTCAGCTTGGCTGGGAGGAAGGTTCACTTGGCCCCTCTCCCTGCAGCTCAGCGACTTCATTTTTAAGGTTTATTTTTTGTAACGTCTCCCACTGGTGACTGGTTTGAACCACTTTTGTTCTGGTTCTCTCTTTCCCTCCAACCGTTCTAAAATTCCACTGGCCTACCCAGGGGGTGTCAGCGCAATGGAATAAAAGCAATAGTGATGCCAGGCCGGTGCGGCTCAGTGGTTGAGCGTCGACCTATGAACCAGGAGGTCTCGGTTCAATTTCCGGTCAGGGCACATCCCCAGTGTGGGGCGTGCAGGAGGCAGCCAATCAATTAGTCTCTCTCATAATTAATGTTTCTATCTCTCCCTCCCTCTCTGAAATCAATTAAAAAAGCCCCAAACAATAGTGACAAAAGGGCCGGCCTGTTCCAAGGGGTTGCGTCTTTCCCGCACCTGGGTTTAGGGCAGGAGTGAGCTGCCTGAGCTGCGGAGTAAGCAGG
>NW_005876177.1:0-10469 GCF_000147115.1 Myotis lucifugus | reverse complement strand
AGGCAACCAGCAGAGGGCCAGCGTGGTCACATCTATTACCTGCCGCTCTCCTGATTCCAAGATGAAAGAGACTTTAAAGAAAAAGAAACACAAGGATGAGATGTTTATCTCTTAGTCTTCTGAATGTTCCACTGACGGCCTCACTAAAAATGAAATGAGTTGATGCGTTTTTACGGGTTGGGAAATAAGGGATTGGTGTTTCTGGCCAAGACTTCCCTTGCAGATGGCTTCTTTCTCGACTCATTTCACAGAGAAGGAAATTGAGGCACAGAAAGATTGGGGGTTTCCCCAGTCACCTGAGTGGGGGTCAATCCACACAACTCCCGCCTGGTCCCATAGGGAAGGGTTGGGAAAGCGTGGGCACACATGGATGTGGGGGTGTGCTTGGGAGGAGGCCATCCAGTCATCAGATCACACCCTTGGGAGGCCATGCATGCGGCACCTTGGGGTGCCCACTGCTTCCCTCTCCCTCCTATAGTCCAGCTCAGATTTTCATAAGTTGCTTCTCTGCACTCAGAGCCTGGCCTGGGGAGGCGGGACGGGTGTCTCTCTGCTTCTGGCTGAGAGCCTCTGCCTTACCTCCCTGTGCTCTGTGGGGCCAGCAGGGCTGTATGGTCTCTGATAAGGACCTAGATCAGTGATGGCGAACCTTTTGAGCTCGGCGTGTCAGCATTTTGAAAAACCCTAACTTAACTCTGATGCTGTGTCATATATAGAAATTTTTTGATATTTGCAACCATAGTAAAACAAAGATGTATATTTTTGATATTTATTTTATATATTTAAATGCCATTTAACAAAGAAAAATCAACCAAAAAAAATGAGTTCACGTGTCACCTCTGACACGCGTGTCATAGGTTCGCCATCACTGATCTAGATGGTGCGCTGGCGGCTGCCTTTACACCCATCTCCACACATTATATCGTGGCAGGCTCGACACTAAGTTTCCCCTACATTGTGCCTTCCACATCTTGAGAGTGGGCAGCACAAGGCCCCTCGCCAGGGCTGTGGTGGGGGATGAGAGAAGAAGGTGGTTGTAGGGTGGCTGGCTCATGGGAGAGCTGTGATCACCATGGCAACCCAAACCAGGTACAGGCCCCTGGGTGCCAGGGGGAGGCGTCTCTGGAGAGAGGGAAGCCTGGCCCCTTTCTTGTGCTGTCACAGCCCCTGTGAGCCTCAGGTCCTGGCCTGTGATGTGGGAACATTCCCCAGGTCCCCCTCCTTGGGTTGCTGTGAATTTTAGAAAGAAAAACATGTCAATAGTTACCATTTAATGAGAGTTGACCACCTGCTAGGTCCTGTGCCCATCCTTTCACTGGTCACCTCTCTCGTACATACCCGGCATCAGGCCACTGTGAGCAGCAGGGATACAATGTCTGCGGAGCCTCTCCAGCCCACGCCCGCGCCAAGCCAACCTCTGAGAGGTTGTGTGCCCAGCACAGAGCGGGCAGGCCCCTGACAAATGGCTGTGCCTTCCTAACTCGCGGACCCACCTGTCATGTGACTAGGCTGAGGCCGCCCAGCATCTTACTGCAGCCCCTTCCTGGAAACCCAGTTGCAAGCTGAGTGATGAAAGCGACTAGGAAAATACAGCTTAGAAATTACCTTACGGTAAAGTTGTGTTCCTGAAACCGGCTGTCCATCAGCGAGCTCATATGAATGATAACAGCCTGCCATAAAGGCAAGACACAGGGACCTAGTCCTGTATGACCACGTAAACGAGGGCCCATTCTACCCAGTCTGTGAAGTGGGCCACTGGGAGCACATCTACTGCCCCGGGGGCCCTGCGTGGAGGGGCCGTGACAGTCAAACAAATGAACTGTTCTGTGTATTGCAAGTAGCTTCTTTGTCTTAGGTCCACTTTATGATTCAATAACCCTTTAATTAACTGTTTCTCCTTTTAGAATGTTGAAGGGCTTTAGGGCATTATATGAAGGGAAACGTTTTCTTACGAAAACCGCTCAAGGAACTCTGATCTTATTATATTTTTCTTTCTCGGAAAAGATCCCAGAGCCATCCGGAATTCATCTTCAACCTTGGGGGACTGTCACAGGTGCTCAAGTCACATTTTTAGCTGGTGATTATGTGTCTTTCTCACAAAAGGAATTTTGAACTAAAAGCTTACCTAGCTGACCCAGATGCCAATTAGGACAGTCTAAGGCTTCAAGTCACAGTAGTCTCACTTGAAGGGGCTTAAACCAGTGCAAGGTCCTTTTTCTCACCTGATGAGGAGGTCAGGAGAAAGGCAGCGGCTGGCATCGTTTCATTTCCTCCACGAGGACAACTCAGCATCTCCTATGGCTTGTATCGGTGTCTTGTGGCTGCCGTAACAGAGTAACAAAAACTTGATGGCTTAAAACAACACACATTTAGTATCTTAACAGCTCTGTAGGTCAGAATTCTGAAACGGGTCTCACCGAGATAAAATCAAGGTGTTAAGAGGGCTGCACTCCTTCTGGAGCTCTGGGGGAGAATACATTCCCTGGGCGTTTCCAGCTGCCAGAGGCTGCCCACATTCCTTGGCTTGTGGCCCCTTCCTCCATCTTTCAAGCCAGCAGTGTGCACCCCTCTGCCTTTGTGTCACGATCACATCTCTCTCTCTCTGATCTCCCCTTCTACACCCTTCTTCCACGTGGACAATCCAGGATGATCTCCCCATCCCAAGGTCAGATGATTAGCAACCCTAGTTTCATCTGCAGCCTTAGTTCTGCTTTGCCAGGTAAGGTAACAGGTTCTGGGGATTGGGATGTGCGCATTTCAGGGGAGGGGAGAAGGGTGGGGAGGCACCATTCTGTCCACCACATAGTTTTTGTCTGTCCTGTCATGGTCTCAAGAAGGCTGCTGCATCTCCAGCCATCATGTCTGCATTCAAGGGAGGGAAGGGAGGAGAAGGTCTCAAGGACTGCACCAGCTGGGTCCGTGCCTTTTGTCAGGAAAACAAAAACTTGCCCAATAGTATCCTCACAGACTCTACATTTCATGGGCCAGAACCTCGTCACTTGACCACCCACATCTAGCTACAAGTGAGGTCCACAATAGGCTTCCCCTAAATTGAAGGTGGCAAGACTCTAGGAAGCACATCAACAGTATCAGCCATGGCCCCTTTTTCCAAGCTCCCAAACTCACTCCGGCGAGTCTTTGCAGACAGGGACCGGAGGTAGGCGGTGGTGGCTTCCAGAGCATGTCTCCAAAGCTTCCCAGTGGACTGTAGCTAGCAGGACCTCTGGGCGTTCTAAGAAGAAACTTCCAAATCTGCCTCTGGAATTGTGGGCGAGGCTCCAGGCTTTGGAATGAGCTGTTCTGGGTTCCAGCACTTCTTGGCTTGGAAACTAGAGAGATGTGTGCAAAGTGCCCAACATCTCTGGTTCCAGGAGGTTGCACACAGGACAGGTGTGGCTCAGTGAGTTAAGGGTGGCAGCAGGTGGGTCTGGAGAGTCAGGTACTGTTTTGGCATCACTATGGCAATGGGAAGGCTATGGTTCCCCTCTCGGCCCTTCTGTTTTATGGCCGTTCTGTCCCGACCTTCTAACTCTTGGGCATATTGAATGAGCGGCCTCCTTAGGGGCTGTTAGCACATCAGCATAGTGTGTGTTCTGTCTGGAGAACTGGTCGCCGTTCTGTGTCCTAGCTGGGTTCTGGGGCCCCTCATTGTTGATTCCCCCCCCCAAACACACTGGTTCTGTGTGAACTCATTGCACTGACCCGGAGTTAAGGAAACAAATCTCATGGGTTAGTGTGGGCCCCTCCTAGAGGCAGGAGCTGCTGAGGTCCCCTCCCCCCACATTCCCCGAACAGCATGGTGCCTCCTCTAGCCCATTCTGAACACCACAAGCTCAAAACAATGTGGGGAAATAATATCGGAGTCAGTTTGACTTACACTTTTGAACCCTCCACCGACTAGTCGCGGTGCCCAAATCTTGCGGGGACATCGAAAGGGGCTGGTAAGACCCCTGCCCTTGAGCCCTTGGGCGGGAGAGGAAGACACAGAAGGAGAGTGAGCTCCCAGTGCGGGTCCCTGCACTGTGCCCCCCGATTACTGCTGGGTGACAGCTGGGCAGGTGATGAAACCTCTCTGACCCTCGGTGACCTCGCCTGTGAGGGGTAAGAACGGGACCGTGGGGTGGGAGGAGGGAGGGCCTGCCCGGGTCCTGCTGTGCGGTGCTAGCTTTCACTCTGCGCTTATTATCCTTTCTGATGTTCGCAAACAGCTCAAGTACGCAGCATCTGGGTGGAACTGGGCCACATGGCACGGCCCTGCGCAATAGGAATGTAATTTGAGTCAGCTAGAGTCGCCACTCTGTTATCAGGCTCTCCGAGCGAGCCTTACGCAACGGTGTGAGCCTGGCCTCTGGCTCCGCGCCTGGTCTCCCTGGCTCCATCACGCTTCTTCTCCTGTCGTCCTTACGCCAGCTTCCTCCCTGAAATAACGGAGCTCGTCGACGCCCTGCTCCCAGGACTGGCTGTGCCGGCTGGACCAGGTCATGCGTGATTGCACCAAACAACCCCTGGAAGAACACCATGAAGTCGTTCTCAACAGCAGCCCCATTTTGCAGGTGGGGAAACTGAGGCACAGAGAAGCAGAGCCCCTGGCCCTGGGTCTACAATCAGTGTGTGATCTCAGGGATGAGTGAAATGGGTGATGGGGTCCCAGCTCAGCCCATGACCCCTCCCCCAGGCCTGTCTTAAAGCGAGTGGAGGGTGAAGGGGGCACAGGAGCCTCCCTGCTGCGGGTTTGCTGCCGGGCATCTTTCTCATGTTCCTCCACACTCCCTGCCAGCTCTGTCCCCAGGGAGAGGCTCGGCAGTGAGAACCTGGGAATTCTCTTATCTCTTCCGAGCAGGATGCGTCCTGTGTTGTGTCCCCACCGAGGTTTCCAAGTGCCCTGATGAGCTTGCAGATTTCAAGGGCGATTGCTCAGCTGCCCTCCAGCCCGGCTTTGGGGCGGTGTTTTGTTTGCCAGCCCCTCACACGGGCTGGGCTCCCCATGTCCCTGGCCCTCCGCTCCCTGCAGGCCTGCCCCAGCAACAGCCGTGTGGAGTGCAGGGGTGAATTCCTGCCTGGGGGGCCGTTTCCGTCCATTCTTTGTGTGGAGGCAGCCTTTGGGTTCCCCACCAGGGAGGGGACTGCAGTGCCCTGCTCGGCCCTTGGGGGCGCTGTGCAGGCAGGCGAGGCAGGGAGGCCTGCTTGCCTGGCCTGGGCTGGGTCTCCTCCCTCCTGGACCACATCAATGCCACTTCTGAAAGCTGCTCTTATCAAGTCACGAGGGGATGGAAATGGGTAATTAATCTAGTTCTACCATGGTGCGTGGGCTGTTCTCACTCTTACGGCCAGTGATGTTTGTGTGAAAACCATGATTCTTGGCCCTGGGTTTCTGCGTCAGACTCATTAGGAGTGGGTGAGACCATGATCCATAGTGTACACCAGGCCCTGGTAATTCTTCTGACCAGGCAGGTTTGAAAAAATGCTGGCCTGACAGCTTAGGCAGGTTCTGGAGTCAGATAGGCCCAGTTTCTTTCTTTAAAAAAAAATCTATATCTATCTATATCTCTATATAGATAGATATAGATATAGATATAGATATAGATATAGATATAGATATAGATATAGATATAGATATATAGATATCAGAGAGGAAGGGAAAGGGAGAGAGAGAGAGAGACATCAATGATGAGAGAGAATCATTGATCAGCTGCCTCCTGTACACCCCCTACTGAGGACTGAGCCCTGACCAGAAATCGAAACG
The DNA here is from genome assembly GCF_000147115.1 of Myotis lucifugus. Taxonomy (NCBI): domain Eukaryota; kingdom Metazoa; phylum Chordata; class Mammalia; order Chiroptera; family Vespertilionidae; genus Myotis; species Myotis lucifugus. Next base: position 4,726 of record NW_005876177.1, on the reverse strand, counting down.
TGTTCTCCTCATTTATAGGTCAATGCTCAACCACTGAGCTACACTGGCTGGGCAGGCCAAGTTTCATCTTCACTGCTGCCCCTCCTGGTCTCGCAGGGCCTTGGAGCCTCTGGGAACCTCAGTCTCTTCCTCTACTGACTGGGAATGATATTATCTCTCTTATGGGTTTGTTGGGAGAAATCCCAGGGTGCTCTGTACACAGCAAGCTGGGATAGGGGGTTCAGGAAAGGACTAGTTGTTATTGTCCACAATGATATTCAAAGACATAACCTTCCTGGCAAACATGGACAGACCACACTGAGCTGATGGGTTAGAGTCAAGAGCAGAAATCTTGAGTGTTTTGAGCACCCTCTGAGACCTCATTTTAGGTACTAGTGTTCTTTGCATGGAAATTTCCAAATGTTGACAATAATACCATGATCCCTGGGGTCCAGAAACCTGGAATCGGGAAATGCCGAGTGATCCTGGGATTCTCAGAGCTGAGGGTGCTGAGGCCGGAGAGGGTTTGACTCACCTCTGCCTCAGTTTCCTCCTGTATAAGATGGGCCATTATAGTTCTTACTTCACCAGTGCTTAGAGGATTAAATGAGATGAAGCATGGAAGGCTGATGTTCACTGTGAGAGTTAGCTAACAGGGCTGGTGTTGGTGGTGGTCTCACTTTCTCACGGAGGAGGAAACTAAAGGGCCAGGGGGATTCCCCGCTCGAGCAGGACTCCCGCTGATGAGTGGAGGGCTGGGATTTGGACTGAGGCCTTTGAGAGATCTGCACTCTCGGGGCTGTTCTGAGGTGAGGAGGGGCTGTCTCGGGTCCACTCCAGGTTTGCCCCTCTCCTGCAGTCTTTTCTGAAAGTAAGCATGAAGGGGAAGTTGGTGGGTCCTCCTAGTTTTGGGGTCCTTGTCTTTTATGAACTTTCTACTTTGTCACAGGGAATTCCCAAATATTCTCTCATCTGGGGTTTCTGTTGACCCACAGCAGGAAGCCGTAGGCTAAGAGCTGATTTTATATGTATTGGCTCATGTGTTCCCAAAGCAAGGGTGCCATAAAATGTGAAATATGGTGGCCAACCAAACAGACTCATGCTATCTTTCTGAGGCTTTTTTTTTTTTTAGGAACACACACTCACACACATGTACACACATTCATTCACATGTGCACATGTGCATATATAACGCACACCACACACATATGCAAACATATACATATGTTCATGCACACATCCATTCATAGACACCTACACATACCATCATACATGAACATGTGCACACAGCATGTACACATATGCAAATACACCCTGGACTGTGTGAGTTGGGTCCGCCGTTGAACTCCCTATAGTGAATGCTTGGCTGGGCTGAGAGGGCTCCAAGACAGGTTGAGTTTCTGCAAGCATTTAATACAGGTGGCTTCTGAGTTCTAGAAATGCCCCCAGGAGCCCCAGTTCATGCTTAAATAAATTCATCACCTGCTGGATGATAACACCATTAGAACGAACCACTTCGATAATTTAAGGCTTTATTCCTCAAGATTTCTCCATCACAGAATTAACAGAGTAGGCTCCCCTTCCCGGGAGTGTGGACCAAGAGGAAAACCTGCCCCCAATGACCTTGCTGACATCTTTTTACATGGAAGTCCATGTCATTTTTGCTTTGCATTCAATAGTATAGGCAGAGGAATTTTTAAAAACCATTGTGTCCCACCCATTATTTTAGCAGTGAAGATGAAACTTGGCCTGCCCAGCCGGTGTAGCTCAGTGGTTGAGCATTGACCTATAAATGAGGAGAACACGTTTCGATTTCTGGTCAGGGCTCAGTCCTCAGTAGGGGGTGTACAGGAGGCAGCTGATCAATGATTCTCTCTCATCATTGATGTCTCTCTCTCTCTCTCCCTTTCCCTTCCTCTCTGATATCTATATTTGCTTACCCAATGGGATCATAGTTGTACCCATTCGTAATGTCTGCTTCTTACTTGGATTCAAATCCCATCCCTGCCACTTGCTGGCTGTGTGTCCTTGGGCAGGTTACTTAACCTCTCTGTGCCACAGTTTTCTCATCTATAAACGGGGGATAAAAACAGCACCTAGCCTTGGCTGGGTGGCTCAATTGGTTGGAGTTCATCCCGTACACCAAAAAGGTTGCAAATTCGATTCCTGGTCCGGACACATACCTAGGTTGCAGGTCTGATCTCCTCTTGGGGTCAGGACATGTACAGAAGGCAATTGATTGATGTTTCTCTCTCTTTCTTCCTTCTTCTCTCTCTAAAAAATCAATAAAAATATATCCACGGGTGAGAATTAAACAAACAAACAAACAAACAAACACAGAATCTAAGTTGTGAGGATTATATGTGAAGTCCTGGGAATGGTGCCTGGTACCTGCATATTAGCTCCGTAATTATCAGTGGAGTTTGCCCCATGCTGGAAAAGATTAATTTTGCAAAACAGATGGGGGAGTGCGATTGTAGTGCAAGGTCATTCTTCCTTGTACCAAAGCCTCACTGGGGAGTCACTCCAGCCTGAGTACATTCACGGGGATGAACTAAATTGCAGAGGGTCCCAGGCAGCAGGGCGATGCCCGTGCTGGCAGCCAACCTGTTGGTGCAGTTGGGATGGCAGTATTAAAAACGGTTCCTGCGGGTGGGCTGCCCTGGGCAGGCAGGCAGGCTTTGGAGGACACGGATGGGTGTGACCCTCTGGTTTGCACGAATTCAGCTCTTGAAACAGCCCGCCTCGAGCTGCCTGGCCCCCCAGATGTGCTCTTGAGCCTCTCAGGCCTCTGTGATCTCCCCAGGCAGGCCTCCGGGCTGTGCACGGGGCCCCTCCGTTTGTGGTGGACACATGCCATTTGTCAGTGGCATGGGGTGACGAGCTGGGCACCCCTTGAAGCGAGCTTGCAGAGTTCAAGGCTGGTCGCCTGGGCACTCATTATCAGATCTAATTGTGGGCTCAGATTTCACAAACCAGGGGGCTGTGCAGGTGGAGGACAAGCTGCAAAGGTCACGCCTAAAAGCTTATTAAACCGCTGGTGTGAAAGGTAAGACCATCTGGATGCCATTTGACAACTTAAGTGGTAATTACACCATTTGGCGCAGGAATTAGTGAGAGCCTTGGCTTGAACTGTGGCAGGGACAGTGTGGCGGGGGCGGGGGGGTCGTTTGGGGCAGTCCCTTCCTAGCATCTCGTGGTCCTCGCTCCTGTGATGGCTGCAGGTTTTGCGCCGAGCTCTTCCGGTGGAAGCAGAGTTGGCAGTGCCGGCCGGGCAGCTGGCTCCCTCACCAGCCCTGCAGCCTTGATAAATAACCAGTAACACCTGCCTTCCCAGCGCTCCGGCCGGTCCGGGCGGGAGGTGGGGGCAGCGTCCAGCGCATTCCTCCCCAGCAATATGGAAGTGTTTAAGCAGCGTTTGCACCAGGCAGGGTAGCTGAGATCTGAACCTTTAAATTACAGCCATTCCCGGGCTGAGGAAAAGTAAATAAACAGTTCACAGCTGCAGCCAACTCAACACAGAACGGCTATCTCTTCTGATTGCGGGACAAGTAATTAAGTGGAAATGTGAGCCCTCACCATCAGGGTGAGATGATAAAGGTCTGGGGGCAGTAAATCCACCCAACTCCAGAGACCTCAGATTAACCCTCGCAGGGCCGGCAGGGTGGTGGGTGGGCAGGCGCGGGGGAGCCCAGATCAGAGCTCACATTAGCTCACTCACTACATGGAAACTGCCGGCCCCGCCGTGCCCTGTTTAGGGGACATGATACCCAAGAAAGCACAGGTGCTCTCTGCAGGGACGGATCCTTCTGGGCTGAGCTGTGTCCTCCAAAGTTCACACGTTGGAGTCCTAGCTCCCAGCATCTCAGAATGTGACTGTATTTGGCGATGGGGCCTTTAAAGATGCGATTAAGTTAAAATGAGGGCATCAGGGTGGGCCCTGATTCATTTCATCTGGTGTCCGTATAGGATGGGGTGAGGACACAGACCTGCACAGAGGGGAAGACCTCGTGAAGACTCGGAAGGGATAGCCATCGACACGCCAGGGAGAGAGCTCCGGAGAAACCGGCCCTGCTGACACCTGGCTCCAAATTCCAGCCTCCGGGGCTGCGAGATGATCTGGGCTGCTTTGTCACGGCAGCCTGGGCAAAGCGACATAGAAATTTGCCTGTGTGCTGAGCAGCGTGTGCTTTATAACGACCGACAGTCTGTCCCAAGCCCCTCCAAGGCGAGCACATCCCGTTTGGCTTCTCATACTCATCAAAGCATTGCGTTCCCATCTCACAGATGTGGAAACTGAGGCTAAGCAAATAGCCCAGGGTCAGATAGCTAGGATGTGTGGAGACAGACTGTTTCCTGGAGTTGGGGTACTCCAACCCGGCTGCACAGAGGAAATCACCTGAGAAGTCTTAAAAATACTGATTCCTGGGCCCCACCCCGGACAAAGGGAGTTAGAAGATGGGCAGCAATTCTCAAGGCACCCCCAGTGATTTTCACCTAGAGCGAGGGTTCAGAACCACTGCTTTATACATATTTTTTCTTGCTCGATTTCTTAAAAACAAAACAAAACAAAACAAAAAAATAACAAAAACACATGCACAAAAAACCCCCACACAAAACAAAAATGTGGTGGCATAGTAGGAACTTAAGTTCCATGTGTCACCTCCCATCTTTCCATATTTCCCGTGGGTGAGGCTGCTCCAATGTGGTCCTCACATCCAGCGTCAGTTTGCTTGTGTTCATGCTG
>NW_005876176.1:0-10470 GCF_000147115.1 Myotis lucifugus | reverse complement strand
ATGCCACCCTCCTCTCGAGGCCGCGGTCCAGCTGAGACACCATGCTGCGAGGACCCGACCAGGTTCTGCGTTGTGCTCCCTGCTCCTGTCCTTACTGGATCCTGGCCCCACGGGCTCTCCCTGCGCTGTCTCTACGGGAAGCTTCATTTGCTGACATAGCCCAGCCCTGGCGCCACCTGCCTCTCCTGGGAAGGAAGCTCAGGCGTCAGGGGTCGGCCTTTGGCCCCTGGCAGAACCGGAACAGGGTGCCCCTTCCCGGAGCGCAGCCTGTGTGGTGGGTTCACCTTAACCTGAGCGTCTGTGGAGGTGACTGGGGGGAGGGGGGCACGGCAGGGAAGGCCCGGGACCTTGACGTGTGTCTTGTCTACTCCCGGGGGGTCCCACTAGCCTCACGCCCCTGTCCTGGCGGGGGCTGTGGAGGAGGCACGGTGGGAAGCCTGGCTCACTTGTCCTTCCTGTCCCCTCAGCACGCAGAGCAGAGCCTGTAGGACTGAAGGCTGGCAGTGTCCAGTCCCTCCTCCTTCCAGGGCCTGCGTCCCGTCTCCTCGCGGCTGAGCGAGGAGCAGCTGTAACTTGAAGATGTGACTTGGAGATGAGACTTGGTCTGAGAAACAGCAGTAAACCCAGCCCCCAGTCCCCAAAACATAAAGGTCTTACAGCTCGGAGCTGCTTCAAACTCACTTTCATACTTTGCAGAATGTATTTGGGATGGAACATCCCACGATAAGAGAACTGATCGCAGATAAACTCACTTTGTTAGTACAGAGCTCGGCTCATTAGAAGGGAGGTCATCCACCACCAGGCATCAGCCTCTCCCCACACCAACAGCTGCCTAAAAACTAAAAGCCAAAATCCCAGGAGATAAACTAGCACTGGCTGAAGCCGGAGTTGCGCATGGAATGCGTGCTCGTTGACATCATTGCTTCCCGGAGACTAACACGCCTCGGACCCAATGAGTTTAGGAAGCCAAACCGGAGAGGCCTGCCTTAAGCCGGGACCCTTGTGGGGCTGAGCGATCTCGGTTGGTGTGCGCCGCCTTCGGCCTGCATGGCAGAGCAGAACAGACCCTCTCCGGGGAGCCTCCCAGGCCAGGGCTGCTAATGTCCCCAGAGTAAAACCTAGCAACTGTGCGTTCATAATCAAAGATTGCCAAACAGGGGAAAAATCACGTCATGTACGATTGAGAGGCACAGAAACAACAAACACCTTAAGGACTCCCCTCCCTGCCCCAAGAAATTAAGATTTTGGAATTTGATACAGAACATAAAATAACTATGTAGGAAACGGAAGAAATAAAAAATGGGTAAAACAAATGTGCTGGCAACAAAGACTAACAAAAATAACCAGGCAATTTGCAAAATAACTAAATAGAACATTTAGAAATAAATAATATCACTGAAATGGGAAATTAAATGAATGGATTAAACAGAACTAGTGAGTGGAAAATAAATCTGAAACTCTTACCCGGAATGCAGCACAGAGAAACAAAGAAGTAGAAAACATGAGAAAGCTGTGAAGTGATAAGGAAAATCGTATGAGAATATCTAACATAGTCATAATCTCGAGAAGAACATAGAGAGAGTGGAGGAGAGGCAATATTTGAAGAGAGAAGGGCTGAGAATTTTTCATTATTGTTGAAATGGGTGATTCCACAGGAAAAGGAAACAACAGAATACATAGAAGCAAATCCACATTTAGGCTCCGGTCCAGTGAAACTTCAAACACCAACAGAGAAAAATTAAAAGACAGCAGAGAGAAAAGATAGAATATCTGTGACAGATGAAAATAAGCAGCAACAATGGATATGACATCTTCAACATCGGAGTCAAAATAATTATCAACCAAGAATTGTGCACACGGCCACGCTACCTTTCAGATGTGTGTTACTTGCCTGTTGGTGCAGAACAAGCGACCACAAGCCCAGCAGCTGAGCGCACACACCTTTGTTATCGCCTGCTTCTGTCGGCGCGTGCAGCACAGCTCACCTGGTTCTTTGCTCAGGGCCTCATCAAGCTCAGCCTGCATGTTGGCTGGAGTTGTGACCCAGTCAGGAGCCTCTGGGGAAAGACTCACCTCCGACTCCCTGGGGTTGTGGGCAGAGTTCATGTCCTGTGGCAGGAGGACGTGGACATTCTCCTGCTGGCTGTGGCCAGGGGCTGCTCTGAGCCGCTGGAGGCTTCCCACAATCCCTTGCCACGTGCTCACATCATGCCCTTACTTTTCCAAGCCAGCAAGGGAGAGAATGCTCTAGCTTCTGTCTGCCAAGATCGAGTCTGACATAACAACCATCACGTGAGTGACAGCCGTCACCTTTGCCATAGGCTATGAGAAGCAAGTCCCAGCTCCTGCTCCCATCAGGAGGAGGGGATCACAGCGACAGGCTGGAACACGCGAAGTTGGAATTCTTGGGGATTCCTTTACAGGCTTCCCATCACAAGGGTGAAAGGAAACATTTTCAGATAAACAAAAACTGAGTTTATAACTAATAGGTCTTCATTAAAGAAATTCCCAAAAGGTGTTCTTCAGGAATAAAGAACATGGCTTGAAGCTGACTGAGACTCAAAAAGGACTGTGAACACACCAGTTCATCGCTGTGTCGTATTAGTTACCTATTGCTGCGTAACAAATCACCCCAGACTCAATGGCTTGGAACACAGGCATTTGTTACCTCCTACAGTCCTGAGGGTCCGGCATCAGGGAGCAGGCGACTGCTGAGGGTGGGCTGTCCGCCAGGGGGCACTTCTGTGAAAGCTGGAGCATGCGCTTCCCGGCTCACTGAGTGCTCCTGGCAGGCCCTCCCTCAGCGCTCTGCCACAGTGGGCCCTCCCCAGGCTGCTCGAGCATCCTTAAGGCATGGCTGGCAACTTTCCCCAGAGCAAGCCATCAGAGGGAGAGGGGGAGGGAGAGGGAAGCTGGTACCTTTTATGATCTAATACTGAAAGTGACATGTCAGTTCTGCCATATTTTATTGGTCATACAGACTAGCCCTTGTGGAGGGACAACACAGGCATGAAAATACCAGGAGGGCCCAGCCGGCGTGGCTCAGTGGTTGAGCGTCAACCTATGAACCAGGAGGTCACTGTTCGATTCCTTGTCAGGGCACATGCCTGGGTTGTGGGCTTGATCCCCAGTGTGGGGCGTGCAGGAGGCAACCAATCAGTGATTCTCTCTCATCATTGATGTTTCTATCTCTCTACCTCTCCCTTCCCCTCTGAAATCAATAAAAATATATTTTAAAAATAAATAAATACCAGGAGGAATTGTAGGCTGGCTACTGCACTGTAACAGTAATAGCCTATATCTGAGGAAGGGGTTATACCTAATATTTATTACACCTTATAACGTAGATGTCTTTGGTAAATTGAATACTGACTTAGTTCAGGCTGCAGAACACCATATACTGGTGGCTTATAAACAACAGACATTTATTTCTTACAGTCATAGAGGCTAAAATCCCAAGATCAGGGTCCTGGCAGATTCGGTGCTCAATGGAGTTCTGTTTCCTGGTTCATAGACAGCGTATCCTGTGGAGCCCTGGCCTGGAGGAAGGGGCTGGAGAGCTCTCTGGAGTCTCCTTTATAAGGGCACTAATTCCATTCATGAGGGCTCCACCCTCATGACCTGCTCACCTCCCAAAGGCCCCACCTCCTAACACCATCAAGTGAGGATCAGGTTTGAACATGTGAATTTTGGAGGACACATTTTATCTAGAGCAAATATATGTGGTCATTCCAAAGGCAAAAACTGAAAGACTAGAAATAGGTTGTATAATTTCTCAGTCAGTAGAGGGAGAAAGTGAGTAAGAGAAAAATTAATAAAATAAATTTTTAAAAAAACCTTAAGAAATATACACAAGGAAAGTAATGGAAAAACAGATGGTAGAAATTAGACCAAATATATCATCACAATAAAGTTAAATGGAGTAAATTTGACAGTTACTAGAGATTACTAGGTTCAAATTTTTAAAAATCTAGCTCTTTGCTGTTTACAAGATACACAAAATGCATGAGGCACAAAAAGGTAGAAAGTGAAATAGAATTTGAGGTAGAGAGGACCACTATATAATCCTGAGAGACCAACTCACAGGACAGGACTGGGGTGGGAGTTTAGTTGCCTGTGACCTTCCTCCGAGCTAATGAAGCTGTTGTAATGATCATCACCTGTATGTCTTTTCCCATACAAACAGCTGTAAACCTAATTTTGCCCACTCCATATAACAATTTTAAACTTTGTTAGAATATTGTAAGGAACAGAGGGGTAAATGTATAAGTCTTCCCCATAGTATAAAATGTAAAGCACCTATCTCAATTTTTGATAGGTCAAAAAAGAGAGAAAATACATAGAAAGTTAGCATGGTTAATAATTTTAATTTAATGGCATATGTGACCTTCTTTCCAACAATGAGGGAATTCACAACCTTCTAATACATGGAACAGATTTTCAAAATATCTAAATCATAAACTTTCAATAAATGTTGAGGGTCTGTACCCTATAGACCAGTGATGGCGAACCTTTTGAGCTCGGCGTGTCAGCATTTTGAAAAACCCTAACTTAACTCTGGTGCCGTGTCACATATAGAAATTTTTTGATATTTGCAACCATAGTAAAACAAAGACTTATATTTTTGATATTTATTTTATATATTTAAATGCCATTTAACAAAGAAAAATCAACCAAAAAAATGAGTTCGCATGTCACCTCTGACACGTGTGTCATAGGTTCGCCATCACTGCTATAGACCATGTCCTGACCATATGCACTTAAGCTAGAAGTCAATAAAATGAGTGAATTAGAAATCACTATGCATGTGGACATTTCAAAAACACTTCTTAATGCAGGCATCAAATAAGAGATTTCAATGCCAGGTTAAAGTATTAAGAACTAAACAATGATCAAAAAATACATTTCAAAACTTCTATGTTGGAGTGAAAATGACACTTAGAGGTTATAGTCTTAAGTGCTTATATTAGAAAATAAGAAAGGCTAGCCAAAACCGGTTTGGCTCAGTGGATAGAGCGTCGGCCTGCGGACTGAAGGGTCCCAGGTTCGATTACGGTCAAGGGCATGTACCTTGGTTGCGGGCACATCCCCAGTAGGAGATGTGCAGGAGGCAGCTGATCGATGTTTCTCTCTCATCGATGTTTCTAACTCTCTATCTCTCTCCCTTCCTCTCTGTAGAAAATCAATAAAATATATTTTTAAAAAAAAGAAAATAAGAAAGGCTAAATACTAATATATCCAACATAAGGCAAATATAAAGAAAGAACAAGGGAATAAATTCAAGAATGTATAGGGGAGCATTAAGAAAAATGTAAAACACCTTGTGGAGGAATAACAAGACCAAGTGGGTTCTTTGAAAAGCTTAATAAAATAGGTAACTTCTGATGAGATTGATCAGGAAAAAAGTTATCACACACAAACAATATTAGGAATGTGAAAAAGGGCATAACCACAGATCCAACAGAAATTAAAATGCTAAGAAAACACTAGAAACGAGTTTATGGCAATAAATTTGAAAGCAGAAAAGGGCAAGTTCCCATTAAAATTATAACTCAATTAGAGGCCCAGTGCACGAAATTCGTGCACAGGGAGTGGGGGTGTCCCTCAGCCTGGCCTGCACCCTTGGGGGATGTCCGACTGCTGGTTGGTGGGAGGCAACCGGCGGGCGCTTGCCAGCTGGCCCCAACCCCTGATCACTGCTGCAATTCGCCTCCCTCTGGGGGGCGGGCAGTGTGCATCATAGTGACCGGTTGTTCCGCTGTTTGGTCAGTTTGCATATTAGGGTTTTATTATATAGGATTATATAGAATATATTCAAGAAGAAATAGAAATTTGAAGTGTTGTAGCCATTAATTAATTGAATAGGCGATTTAAAGTCAATAAAGAAAATACTAAGCCTAGATGATTTTACAGGTTAGTTCTAGTAAACACTCGAAGAACAGACTATCCCAATAAACCTTCTCACTTGGTTAGGTCCTTGTAGATTATCTCTGCAGGCTCTTCCCGGGAATAGCAAGGAAGGGAGCACTTGCCCTGTGAAGCCAAGGCTACCGTGATGCCCAAACCAGGCTAAACGAGTCCAATAAAGTGAAACTCGCAGCCCATTCTCACACACATGGATGCAGAGATCCTAAACAAAACATCAGCAAACCAAACCCACCAGCTGATTAAAAAGACAGTACATTGGTTGTACCCCAGAAATGAAAGGATGATTTAACACTAAGTAATTTGTATGACATACATATAATTTACTTAATTGATAGATTAAAGGAGAAAATAAAACAAACATCTTGGAAAACCAGGAGTAGAGGGGGACTTTTAAAACATTAGAAGCCCTAGCTGGTTTGGCTCAGTGGGTAGACCATCGGCCTGTGGACTGAAGGGTCCCAGGTTCGATTCCAGTCAAGGGCACATGCCCTGGTTGTGGGCTCCATCTCCAGTGTGGGGCGTGCAAAAGGCAGCCAATCAAATCATTGATGTTTCTATCTCTCCCTCTCCCTTTCTCTCTGTAAAAGGATATTTAAATGAAAACAACCATTAGAACACTATTTAAAATCAATAATTTCCTTTTTATGGCTGATATATATCTATCACATTTTATTTATTCTCACCACATGCACATAAGGCAATTATGTGAGGTGATGGAGGCATTGACCTTATCGTATATGCGTGTATCCAGTCACATGGTACATAATAAACTTACACAGTGTTGCATGTCATATCTCAGTGAAGCTGGGAAAAATAAAAACACACAGTGAAATAACATCAATAATAAGACCATATGTGTTTCTGTTTGTGTCTGTGTACGCGAAGGCATTATCAGTACGTCTAGTCTACATTTCACTAAGAATAAGATAAGACATAGAAATGAACAGTGTAGAACTGGTAAAGAAGAAACAATACTGTATCATGTGTGCAGAGAATACCCAAAGCAATCTAAAGGTAAATTAGTAGGAATAATGAGAGCGTTTAACAAGATTATTGAATTTAAGATTAATATGTAAGTCTATTGCTTTTCTCTATACCAGCAAAAATTAGAAAACATACAGAAGACATCACATTTAAAATAGGAATAAAAATTATAAGGGGCCTAGGAACAAATAGAAGATGTCTAAGAGCTAAATGAAAGCATTAATAAAACTTTATTAAAGGACATTGCAAAGGTCCTAACCAAGTGAAAAGATTTATTGAGAGGAGACTCAAGGTCAGATAGGGGTCTCAAGGTCAGTAAAAGGTCAGCTTCCCCAAGTTGTTCTATACATAGATTCATGGCAATTCCAATGAAAATCCCAACAGTTTTAGGTGAATGTGACACGCTGATTCTAAAATGTGTAGAGAGAGTAAAAGGTCAAGAATGGTGAAGACATTCCTGAAGGAAGGGGACGAGAAGAAAGAAGAGCGAAGCTTCTCCACGTGGGGAGAGCCTGTGAAGCTGTGGGACTCAGACACTGATGCTCTACAGGTGTGGACGCTCGGCCAGGAGACCCGAGAAGGAGCCCTGAAATCCACATCTACACAGACGCCAGCTGCTTGACAGGTGCATTGTGGGTCCTGAGGAAAGGGGGAGGGGGGCCCACAAATTAGGTCCCCACCTCACCCAGACATCAGTTCTGGGTGGAATAAAGAAGTAAATGTAAAAGGCAAAGCTTTACAATTTTGAGAAGAAAGTTCTGACTCAGGATGACAAAGAACATCTTAAACAAGACACAGACATCTTTGCTTTAAATTACATTAGAACTACGAAATTCTGTTCATGTGAAAGACAATTTTAGAAAGTGAAAAGACAATTGGGAAGAGATAGTTTTGATACTAAATGACAACGATTTAGTACTCAAAATAAGAAATGAACAATATATCAACTCATTTGAAAATAGAGCAAAAGACATGAAGAAGAACCAGGAATGGCAAACGATCAGAAAGAAGCCAGTCTACGTCTAAAAGAAAATCAACCACCACATTTTAGCCCTCTAGGTTGGTAGGAATTAAGCAGTCTGACCATATCAAGCATTGACAGTTATGTAGAGTAATAACTGCTGCGCAGCTGGTGGGATATTCAAGTGGAGATGATTACCTAGGAAAACAGTTTGAAGTTAATTTTGAAAGTTGATGATTTGCATAGTGTGCCACCCAACAACTTCACTCTGGACCTGTCTCTAGAACGTCATTTTTCAAACTGCTGGCCATCTCATATAATAAAAGGGTAATATGCAAATCAACCAAACAGCGGAATAACCGGTTGCTATGACATGCACTGACCATCAGGGGGCAGACGCTTAATGCAGGAGCTGCTCCCTGGTGGTCAGTGCACTCCCACCGGGGGAGCACCGCTCAGCCACAAGCCAGGCTGACAGCTGGCAAGCACAGCAGTGGTGGCAGGAGCCTCTCCCGCCTCTGCGGCAGCGCTAAGGATGTCCGACTACAGCTTAGGCTCGCTCCCCGGAGTGGGCCTAAGCCGTCAGTGGGACATCCCCCGAAGGCTCCCAGACTGCTAAAGGGTGCAGGCCAGGCTGAGGGGACCCCCCCGAAGTGCATGAATGTTGTGCACCGGGCCTCTAGTTTAAAATAAAAAGGTAGAATAGGAAATGTCAGGGCATCATTCATTTTAAAGTTATGTATCATCTGGTGATACTGTTTCTGGTACTGAGGAATATGATTTATACTGGGTTCCCGTGTAGAAAGCATTGCTTATGACAGTGGTGTCAGAGATTTGAAAGCCAGTGCCTTTGGAACGAACTCTTACATGTGTGTGCCCTGGCGACGTGCACAGAAATGCTCACAGCTGCATTATCTATAAGAGCACATCCCCGGCGGGCGGGGGGGGGGGGGGGGGAGATGCTCACTGACGGGAGAAGGTAATTTACTGGCATAGTGGACGGAATATTACACAACATTGAAAATGAATGGACTGTGCTTACAGGGAATAATATGGACAAATCTTAGAAACATAATATTGAACAGAAAGCCGGGCCGGTGTGGCTCAGTGTTTGAGCATCCATCTGTGAATCAGGAGGTCATGGATGATTCCCTGTCAGGGCACATGCCTGGGTTGTGGCTTGATCCCTGGTGTGGGGTGTGCAGGAGGCAGCCAATCAATGACTCTCTCTCATCATTGAAGTTTCCATCTCTCCCTCTCCCTCTCTGAAAAAAAATTATAATAAAAATATTGATCAGAAAAAGCCAGATTTAGGAGACTGAAAAAACACACACACTAAGATATAGATCATAATTATAAAGCTCAAAAAAGCTCCACTAAACTGTATCTTATTCAGATATATTTTAAAAAGAAGAGCAGGATGGATACTCATCCACCGTGGGTAAAGGAGTGACATGCTGACACATGCTACAACATGGATGAGCCTTGAAACACGCTAAGGGAAAGAAATCAGATGTGAAAAGACACATGTTTATGGTTTTTTAAAATATGAAATGTCCAGGGCAGGCCAGGCCATAGGGACAGAGTAGATGGGTGGCTGTCGGGGGAGAGAGAAGGGAGTGGCCGACGGGGACAGGTTTCTTCAGGGGGCGATGAGAATGTTCGGAAGCTGATGATGTGCTTGTACAATTCTGTGAATACACGAAAAGCCACTGAGCTATACCCTTTCAAATGGTGAGCTTTATGGCTTGTGATTTATTACTGAAAAGCCTTTTCTGAAGTGGAGCAAGGGAACCATTAAAAATATGTATGTTCAGGGTGAGGGCAGGAGGGAGGAATAGCTAGTAAGTGCAGCAGTACTTGTGAAGTTCTGGTTCTGAAGTTACTCATCTGTGGGTGTTTATCTTATTACTGTGCTTTAGTGTGTGTGTTATATATTCTTAATGCATGTAAAAGATAATGTAAAATTTAAAAGAAATACAGTTATTAAATGAGGTACCATTAGAAGCAAAAGTGCCTTTTGAAGTATCTCCTTGGAGTCTGTGCCTGTGTGCTGGGTGCAGAGTCTGACCTCTGGTGGCCGAGAGGGGAAGGGCACTGGGCGCTGGCGTGGGCCAGGGGGAGTATGAGGGCGAGATCCCTGGGCACAGCCTGGTCCTGACCACCGGGCAGACGTCCAGGAGGTCCGGCCACTGCCAGTCGCACCCCCCGGGGGGAAGAGCAGACAACTTTGCTTCCCTGGTTCAGGTTTCCCCCTTGTCCTCTGTGGCTTTTCACTGCACCCCTTACGCCCAGGAGTGAGGTGTGTGTGACCACTGACACCCGTCCCGGGAGGGGCAGGCGGCCTGTCCTCTGCACCCATCCAGGGCCGTCCTGAGGTGGTGCCCAGAGCACGGTCTCTGCGTCTCCGGGGCGGGGCCTGGGCATCGATGCCCAGAGAGCCCGCCTCCACCCCTCCGTTTAGTGAAACCGCCTCTGGAGGACTGTGCCCGGAGCCCGTGGGCACGGAGGGGGGCGTGTGAGGGTGACTTGGGGGAGCTGCCTGCGTTTCAGGCTGCCCACCGCCGGCTGGACCGGAGCTGGCACGGTGTCCCGGC
>NW_005876175.1:0-10477 GCF_000147115.1 Myotis lucifugus | reverse complement strand
CTTGACAGGAACTGAACCCAGGACCCTTCAGTCTGCAGGCCAACGCTCTATCCACTGAGCCAAACCAGTTAGGGCACAAAAACACTTTTGCCGCCTAGGAGCTGAAACCTAAATGAGGCAGTACTCACGGATCGTCTCATCTTTTCTCTCTCTCTCTCTCTCTCTCTCTCAATTATTGGGGAGACACCGGTTCATAAAACCATACGGGTTTTAAAGTAAAATAAAAAATGAATAAATCAGATATGAATAAATAGCAATCTTTGTATGGAACTAAACAAAAAACAACAACAAAAACATTAAGGTTATTCAAGTGGACAACTCACGAAAATATCATCTGAATACATACATACATACATACATACATACCGCATCCAGGGTGCAAGCAGGAAGCGTCATCGGAGCGCATTCTGCCCATGGAGCCCAGTGCATCAAGTCCCTCAGTCCTCATGGATTTCTTCTCCGCCCGCCAGCCATCCTCTTTTCTTTCTCTTTTGCGGCCCACAACCTCCACATCCCATCCAACATCCATGGTTTCCAGCACAGGTAGGAGGTCTTTCCAAGGCCTGTCCACAAACCCCGGACATACAGGCCATGAACGGTCAACTCGACCCCAGAACAGTTTAGGTCCTATTCTTGAGGAGAAACCGGTCTCTGCCCGGACAAGCATGTGGGGCGGGAAGCTGTGGCGGTGCCTCGGGAGGTTGTGGGTTTCGGCAGGCGGACAACTCAGGACAGGTGAACACATGCCAGCACATACCGCATGCAGCTCTGGTCCGGTTGGGGCGCGGGGCGAGGGGGTGTCATAGCGGGCGTGCACCCGGCCTCTCTGGATCGAGTTGGGGCCGGGAGTGGCTAAGGCAGGGGAGGCACTTCCGCCAATGGAGGCCTGCGCGCTCCTCACCGGCCAATCACGGTGGGTGTGGGTGTGTCATGCCCCGGTGGGCGGGTCGGAGCGCCCCGGGCGGTGCACGTGGGGAAGGAGAAAGAGGCTTAGAGGCACCGCGGCTGGGATGGCGGCTGGGTGAGTTGTGGGCCCCGGGAGAGGGAGGGCAGGGAAGCGGGGGTCTCTGCCTGGTGATAAAGGGCTTAGGATGTCCCCCCAACTTTAGCGTGGTGCCCCGTTTCCACACAGTGTAGTTAGTGGGGCCGGTAGCCTGACTCGTGGGCACAGTGCAGGGAATGGGTCAGGCCCTGGGAGCGGACCCCCGTTTTCAGCGGGTGCCCTCCTCCCCGGGGACACGCCGATGGGGCCGAGACTCCGGGACCGTCCGGAACTGGCAGGAGGGACCCCGGGGCGGGGGCTGGAGGCTGGAGAAACCTGACCGCAGTGGAGTTGCGAGAGGATGACTTGTGTTTTTTGGGGAGCGGTCATTGTATCTTCCTGTGAAGGGGGAAGTCCTGGGCCGCTGGAGGATGAAGACGTTCCTGCATAAAAAGCCCGGGAGCAGTTTCCCCTCGGGCAGCTGACTCGGCTGCAGAAGCTGACGCGCGAGGGGGGGGGCGGGGGGGGCGGCCCCTGGTCCGCAGGTGCCCTGTCCAGCTGGCCGCCCTTCTCCCTCTGCGGGACTCTCTGTGCTGGACATAGAACTCTGCGTAAATGTATTGACTTTTAATAGGAGGCCGTGTTCTGAGAATGCCGCAGCTGTACTGGGTGCGGTGACTTCTGCTAGAGGTAAGAAGTTCCCATTCACTCAAAGTGCCAAGGGCTTTCAGTCTTTTCTCTGGTGGAGCCACAGAGTAAAGCAGCTGCCAGTCCTCTGCACTTCCTGCAGGAGCCGCTCACTCTCCCTCCAGATAGAACGCTGCGGGGATAACGCTGTCACTGGTCACAGCTGGAAATCTCTCTCTCTGTGTCTGTGTGTACATATACACAAAATTGCCTTCCAGTGATTTTTCTGAGTAAACTGAAGGTCTGTGACATATATTTGCTTTTCGAGAGGAAGGGGGAGGGAGAGAGAGGTAGAAACATCAATAATGAGAGAGAATCATGGATCGGCTGCCTCCCGTACGCCCCCTACTGGGGATGGAGCCCGCAACCCCCACCTGTGTCCTTGACGGGAATCAAACCTGCGACTCTTTAGTCTGCAGGCCGAAGCTCTCTCCAATGAACCAAATCGGCTAGGGCTAAACATCTCTTTTTATAGAAAATTAATTAGAAAAGGAGGGTGAGATGAACAGCTTGCAATATAATTTGACGCTGAGCTCTAAGCGATTGGCCCCAGGATGTGATTTAGTGGCCATTGCCTGCAGTGGGGTGCGCAGCGGCATTATAATCAGGCATAGTCGTCCATGATTTCTTGTCAATAAGTGGTCCATCTCAGGTGCTGCTTCGTAATTGACTAGGGCCCCATTGAAGGCGTTTGGACAATTAGAGAAGAGGTAACATTCAAAGTTTTTCACTCTTTGAAAAGTGGAGGGTGACTTTCTAGTTTTACCAAATTCTTCAAGTTGCTATTTTGAGATGCAAGTTGCTATTTTGAGAAACCTCCGAAGGGTTTCTTTGTTTCCTTGTGGTGAAGTTAGCGGGAGACTGCGAATTGTGGGTAGAAGCACCCTGGTGGGAAGGGGCTCGTCATGGCAGCCCTGGGTTGAGCTCTGGACTGTTCCCCTCATGCACGGCTAAGTCACTGAACTTCAGTTCACTCACAAAATTGGTGGAAGGCAATTGTATGAAAATGCTCTTTAAACTAAATGTGTTGTTCATAAGCTAGAGGAAAGGAAAAATGCAGTGAGTTTGGATGTACTACTCTGTGAATAATACTTTTGAAAAACACTATCATTACATTGTGGGAACCATGTTGTACAGCACATTATTATTTTACTGCACAAAGCAGCAGAGAAAGGCCGTGCACAACTTCTAGAGTCATCGTCCCCGAGCAAGGACGTCACCCAGCGTGTCCAGGCCTCCGAGCACCTCAGAGGTGCTGCGCAAGGTGCCGTGGTTTAAACTAAGAAAGACCTCCGGAGGCATTTCTGTATCACTTTCCTTCCATTCTGTTGTTTGGGATTGTAAGTGAGGTTCTACGGAGGAAAAATGACTGTTCTTGGCGGGATTCCTATGTGAACCTTTGCACAGCAGCCTAGAAACTTTGCAGAGGCACTAGCCAGTTTTGCTTAGTGACTAGAGCATCAGCCTGCAATTGAAGGGTCCCAGGTTCGATTCCAGTCAAGGACACAGGCCCAGGATGTGGGCTCGATCCCCAATGTGGGGCGTGCAGGAGGCAGCCGATCACTTATTCTCTCTCATCAATGTTTCTCTCTCTCTCTCCCTTCCTCTCTGAAATCAAGAAAAATATATTTTAAAAAATACTTTGCAGAGGTCTCCTCAGTGTGTCACTACCGACCATGAAATAGACTTAAACTAGTGGTGTTTGGGACGCATTCAGGGCAGGACTTTATATTTGGGCATTAGCAGTCTTCAGTGACGTCACTCTGCACATTGATAAGTCACAAGCTCTGTACTTGTGTTGCCAGAGACAACTACAATGTGTCTGACGGATCTGAGCACCAGGCCCACCTGCAGGGACAGGCACTCACTCCAATGCCCCCTTCTGCCTGAGCTCTGTCCTGAGCCTGTGCAGAGAGCAGCAGCTGCCGAGGACTGGCTTCCCTGGAGAGCACTCACCTTCACACAGGGTGTTACACATGTTCTGCAGTGCTCTGCAGTCAGGAGTGCCTAACGAAGGACTTACTGCCATGGAAAAGATTATCTTTAGTGAACTAGATCTCTCCAAAGTTGTTAAGCTGCTACACAGAGGTTATCATAGGAACCCAAAATCCTGAATCACATTTGCACGTTTTTCCTGTAACTACTGAAATCACTCATCTTCTCATCATTCATTCATCCACTCATTCACTCATTCATTCATCCACTCCCTCATTCATTCATCCACTCACTCATTCATTCTTTCACTCACGCACTCATTCATTCATTCACTCATTCACTCAGTCATTTTCTCACTCATTCACTCACTTGCTCATTCATTTATTCATTATTTGCACAAGTGTATGGGGAGAGAACAGTGGTAGGTCAGTCTCGCCCTGAGAACTGGATGGCAGATGGCGAGCAGGACACCTGTCCTCAGCAGCTGGTGCCTTCCCAGTTGATACCCGCAGTGGTGCTCAGAGGGGGCACTTCTCTCCCTTTGGGGGGTGGGGGGTGAGGGCACCTGCATGTCACTTTGCAAACCTGAGGACACTAGACACAACTACTGTCCCCTTCATGGGGGACCGTGCATTGTAGGTCCTGAGGTTCATGCTTTGCTTCATCCCTTTACAAGTATTTAGGAGCCTGTTTTGTGCCACACCTTTCAAAGCTTTATTTTTCTAAGAAGCAAGTTTCATAGAAATCACATCGAGGTGTATGACTAAATCCTGAAAGCTCAGCAGCGTGAGCTGTAACTTCCGGAGGCGAGTGCTGACAGAAGGAGCAGCGTGTGGCTCAGAGTCAGACCCACAGCCTGAGCCTGTGCCCGGCCTCTCCCTCAGAACAGGCGCTTTTTTCTGTCCCTGTGTCAGGGCTACATTGGCATTGTTGTTTGGCATTGCCTCCCTGTCATATGTAGCTGCCACAGGAATTTAGGAGATGAAGACAATGTTGTTTGGGAAATGTCCTGGAAACTTCTATTCTCCCATTGAAGACATGGATCGCTCCAGCAGGTGCTCACCAGTTTGCTTAGTGAATGAAGTCACTACCTCCTTGTAGAGCCAAAGGTATCTTCCCAGCTGTGCATTGTTTTCATCCTGTGCCTGGGACGCCTCGGGGCTGGTTAGTCACTGAGAGTGGAGGCAGTGGTTCCTTGGCCAGGTTTGTTTATTGCTCAGTCAGGAGGAAATTCAAGATCATAGAACAAACGTTCTCTTCCAACTTCTAGGAAATGGATGGTTTCATACCTTTTTCTTCTCATTTATTTATTTTTAAAATCCTCACCGAAGTATTTTTCCCATTGATTTCTAAAGAGAGTGGGAGGGCGGGAGCTAGAGAGAAACATCAGCATGAGAGAGACACATGGCACGTGTCCATACTGGGGCTGGGGAGCCTGCAACCGAGGTTTGTGCCCTTGACCAGGAATCGAACTCATGGCCCTTTGGTATGTAGGTAGATGCTGTAACCACTGAGTTAACCGGCCAGGGCTCATTTTTTATTTTAGTTAAATATGAACATCAGAGGATTAATATGCTCCTCAAAGCCCTGACTGGTTTGGCTCAGTGGATAGAGTGTCAGCCTGCGGACTCAGGGGTCTCAGGTTCGATTCCGGTCAAGGGCATGTACCTTGGTTTTGGGCACATACCCAGTGGAGAGTGTGCAGGAGGCAGCTGATCGATGTTTCTCTCTCATCGATGTTTCTAACTCTCTATCTCTCTCCCTTCCTCTCTGTAAAAAATCAATAAAATATATTTAAAAAAATATGCTCCTCAAAGATGAGACTGCAAAGTAGAAACGTGTTCTTACATCAAAAACAGCAGTGAAACAGCAACAAGTGTGCTTGTTGTGCAAAATTTGCAAAATATAGAGAATCAATGGTTTCATGTGAGTGTGCACCAACTTTACACAGGATGATAATGTTTTGCAGGCATTCCATAGTGTCCCTACAATCAGCAATGTATAAAGAATCTATCTATATAAAAGGCTAATATACTACATGTCCTTCCCACCTTCCGGCTGGTACTATGACACGCACTGACCACAAGGGGGCAGCGCTCAGGAGCTGCCATGACGTGCACAAAGAAATGGCACCACAGAGCCTGGCTGTGGTGGCTCAGTGGATTGAGCGTTGTCCCATAGACCAAGAGGTCCCAGGTTCAATTCCCAGTCAAGGTACATGCCCGGGTTGGGTTGCAGGCTCAATCCCCAACAGGGGGCAAGCCAGAGGCAGCCGATTAATGATTGTCTCACATTGCTGTTTCTATCTCTCCCCCTCTCTCTCCCTTTATCTTGGAAATCAATAGAAACTATATCTTTAAAAAAAAAAAAAAAGAAGGAAAAAGAAATGGCACCACAGACCTGGAGCCCAAAAAGCAATACTTGGCTTCCCCCAAGTGGGACACAGGCCCTGCCACCATCCTGGAGTGACAGTTCAGCAAATCTCAGCTGATTCTGCCGAAACCCCATGGCACAAAATGCAGCCCACAGCCCAGCCCAGCCTGGAAATGGTGGCTGTGGTTACTGGGTAATGACGTCATGTAGCAATGCCCAGCTTCCTCTCCCTAGCAACGAATAGCCCCTTGCATTTTCTTCAGCACACAAACACAGGTTGAAACATTTCACACTTTAACCAAATATCTGTGAAGTGTTTTCCTGTGCCTCATCTCATTTGATCCTCACAGAAGTCCTGGAGTAGGTAGATAGGAGACTTGGTGGAATACTATTTTCTTTTCATTAGCCAGAAAACGGAGATTTAGAAAGCTTAGAAACTTGACCTGACTGAAAAGAAGTAAGAAATGGTGAACCTTGACAATGACTTAAGGTTTTCTCACTGTACAGAATATAGACAAACACTGCTGCAGTTAAATATTTCACCCTTTGTTCTTCCTGCGTGATCTATAATAATGATCTGCTTTGTGTTGATATTTACTGCTGTGTTGCTGACAATCACCTGAAAGAGAAGTTGGGGTGCTTCACTGGCCTGGAAAAAGTTTAGTTATATCAGAAAGCATGTCTACTTAAGCAAGTTTATTCTATCCTATTTAATAAAATCCTAATATGCAAATTGACTAAACGGCAGAATGACTGGTTGCTATAATGTGCACTGACCACCAGAGGGCAGACAATCAATGCAGGAGCTGCCCCCTGGTGGTCAGTGCGCTCCCACAGGGGGAGCACCGCTCAGCCAGAAGCTGGGCTCAAGGCTGGCAAGCGCAGTGGCTGTGGCAGGAGTCTCTCCCGCCTCCACAGCAGGTGGGCGGTAAGGAGTGAAGGGTCCCGGACTGCAAGAGGGATGTCCAACTGACAGCTTAGGCAGGCATCCTCCAAGGGGTCCCAGAATGCAAGAGGGCACAGGCTGGGCTGAGGGACACCCCTCCCCCATGCACGAATTTCGTGCATCTGACCTCTAGTCCTATATGACAAAAGCCTAATATGCTATGTGTGGTTGACCTGTTGGCTGTTCAAGCAATCAAAGCTTAATATGCTAATGATATGCTAAGGCTGTTCAACCGCTCCCTATGATGTGCACTGACCAGCAGGGGGCAGACGCTCCACCGATAGGTTAGCTTGCTGCTGGGGTCCGTCCGATTGGGATTGAGCGAAATGGGCCAGACACACCCTGGAGCCCTCCTGAGGTTCCTCCACAGCCGCCCAACCTTCCGTGTCTCTCCCCGGCCCCAATCGTGCACTGGTGGGGTCCCTCGGCCTGGCCTGCACCCTCTTGCAATCCAGGACTCCTCGGGGAATGTCGGAGAGCTTTTTTCTACCTGATCCTGCAGGCCAGGCAGAGGGACCCCACTAGTGCACAAATTCGTGCACCAGGCCTCTAGTATCCTATATAATAAAAGGCTAATATGCAAATAGACCGAATGGCAGAACAAACGAACAACTGGTCACAATGATGTGCACTGACCATCAGGGGGTGTGCGCATAACACGGCGGGTGTTGGCCACAGCAGGATGGTAGAGCAGGTGAGTGGGGGTGCCAGACCAAGGCAGGGTGCCTGTCACTGTCATCAGGGCGAGCCTGTAGTGGTTACTGAAAATTCTTTCTCTTGCGCAAAAACAGTCCCACCAGGCACTTGCACCTGCTGCTGGCACTGGCCCACTTGCATCCGCGGCCGGTGCCGGAACCACTGCTCACACCTACTGCTGATGCCCAGCATTGGCACCGATCGCTTAGCATTGTCAGCAAGTGTGAGTGCTGGCTGTCATCCCCTATTACACTGGACGGCTTCTCTATCTCCCCCTGCTCCTGATGGAAGATCGGGGCAGGCAGCCACCTCTCGCACCCACTGCTGGAGGTGGCCCTGCTCTCACCTGCTGCTGGTGCCAGAGCTGCCACTCACACCCACTGCCAGCACCAGTCCCGCTTGCACCAGCACCTGGCGCCGGAGCCACCACTTGCACCTGCTGCTGGTACCTGGTGCCGCTCTCGATTGCTCGGCGCCATCAGCAGGTGTGAGCAGCAGCTGCCAGCTCTGATTGCCCCTGAGGGCTTCTCCACCTACCCCTGCTCCTGAGGGGCGATTGGGACAGCAGCTGCTGCTCACACCTGCTGACAGCGCCGCCTCTCTTGCACCTGCTGCTGGCACTGACCCCAATCACTCTGTGCCCTCAGGGGGTACAAGTGGGGCCGGCGCCGTCAGCTCATGGGAGCAGTGGCAGTGGGAGCAGGGTTGCTGGCAGGCAGGGGGCAAGGGCCTTGGTGTAGAGGATGGGCTGAGACCCGCCCCTGTGTGTACCGTAGCCTTATGACTCACAGAGTCTTTCAAGGTGCACGAATTTGTGCACTGGGCCCCTAGTCTCTACACTAATAAAAGAGAACCTTGCAAATTAACCATCACTCTGCTACACCCCCCAGCCAATCAGGAATGAGTATGCAAATTAACCCAATTAAGATGGAAGCGGCCACGGAGCTGGAGCAGCAGGAGGCTTGGGTTGGCCTGGCGATGGAGGAAGCCAAGCTTTCTGCCTGTCCTGGTCGTCCCTGGGCTCCGCTCAAGGCGACAAAGTTTTAATTATAGAAGATAAATAAATCCCAGATACCTGCTTCCAGCCCGCTCTGGCCTCCACTCAAGGAGGTGCTGAAAAGAAAAAAAGGAGCGGCTGGGAGCTTGGGTCCCCACTGGGGGGCTTGGCCAGCCTGCAAAAAGCCATCAGCCCCTCACCCAGGCTGGCCAGGCACCCCAGTGGGGACCCCCACACTAAAGGAGGTGTGGTGAGCCTGAAAAAGGCCCACAGCCCCTCACCCAGGCTGGCCAGGCACCCCAGCGGGACCCCTACCCATGCACCAGGCCTCTATACTAATAAAAGGGTAATATGCTAATTAGACTGGGAGACCTTCCAAGAGACCTTCCAGACATTGTTCTGGACAAAGCCATGCTGGCGGGGCTGAGGTAGAGGTGGTTAGAGGCCAAGAGGGGAGGGCAGTTGTGAGTGATCAGGCCAGGATGGGATGGCAGTTTTTTGTGATCAGGCTGATGGGGGACGGGGCCATTGAGGGTAAGCAGACCAGCAGGGGGGCCAGTTGGGGGGCGAGTAGGCCATCAGTGGGGGTCAGTTGGAAGTGATCCTGCTTGGATTTGCTGTATTTCAGGCTGATCAGATCCACTGAGAGTTCAGTGACTGGAAAAGGCCCAGTGCCCCTGCCTCTGGGGTTCAATGTCTCTCGTCACATTTGGACTTTCCCATTGAGAGGGTGCAGTTCCCAAGGTCTGGTTTTCATAGAAGAGTCTTCATGCAGCTCTTCAAATATGCTGTTTCCAGTCATCGATATAGTTCCCCATGCATTGGTGAAAGGTATGTCATGTGGGCACTCCCAGATGGGCAATAGGACTCACATTACCAATCAACTCCAACATTATCACCGCCATAAACTTTTGAACTGCTTCTTCATAATTTAAAACAAGGGAGAGTGGGCATTTACATGTCACATAGAGTAGCACACCACCTCAGAAGCCAAACTCTCCCCTCACCTTTAGGGTCCTGCTGGGATTTGAGTCTAATCAAGGTAGCAACTGTCGCAGAAGAGCTCACTGTCTTTGTTACTCTGGTGTGCTTCCTCTTGAAAATTTTCTGTTCCCTGGCAAATTCTGAATTATTCTACTTTCCTCCTGTTTGAGTTATAACACTGCCATGATCCATTCCAGTTTTTCTCACATCTGGCTTGAAACCTGTGACAAAATTGATCTCTTCATGCTGAATTAGATCTCTTGGATACAAGTCAAGTAAGCCATCCATGTCCACTGTTCTGGAGCACTCAGAAAACTTTCAGAATGTCTGTGTCATCACCCCAGACATGGAAAGAGAACTCAGAAACCCCACTGGATTGCCACCACAGCCCCCACTCCTCCACTTAGTGTTACATGCCATAGCCCAATATTTACTAAGTGTCTTGAGCAGAATCTGGATTATAACTTGTTTTTTAACACTGAATGAATGATTTTCTTTTCTTTTTATAGATACAATTCCTCATGAACTGATGCCTAAGGCCCTACAGCGTACCTGCTACTGCCCAGTCCTAACAGAAGCTCACACTGATATTAGTGAGGAAAAGGTAAGTATGGAGAAATGTACTCATATTATTCCAGAAGGAAATAACATTGCTTATCAACATCATACAAATCCATCAGGAGGACAGGCCGTGACGGCTTCAATGTCAACAGGCCACAGGGAGCTTTTCATGAGTGAACAGGTCTAGGTAGAGAAAGGGACTCCTTGTTTGACCGTAGGGTCCAAGGCGTCACCTCATATAACTACTTTGATCAGCCCAGGTTGGATCAGGTATGGCCCACACTCATTGATGTAGTCTTCCGTGCAGGGCCCTTTA
>NW_005876174.1:0-10478 GCF_000147115.1 Myotis lucifugus | reverse complement strand
TGTGTATGGTGTAAGTTGGTGGTCTAGTTTCATTTTCTTGCATATATCTGTCCAATTTTCCCAACACCATTTATTGAAGAGACTATCTTGGCTCCATTGTATGTTCATGCCTCCTTTGTCAAAAATTAATTGAGCATATTGGTTCGGGCTAATTTCTGGACTCTCTATTCTATTCCACTGATCTATATGTCTGTTCTTGTGCCAGTACCAGGCAGTTTTGAGAACAGTGGCTTTGTAATACAGCTTGATATCTGGCATTGAGATCCCACCTACTTTGTTCTTTCTCAGTATCGCTGCAGCTATTCGGGGTCTTTTTTTATTCCAGATGAATTTTTGGAGAGTTCGTTCTAGATCTTTGAAGAAGGCCATTGGTATTTTAATGGGAAGTGCCTTGAATGTATAGATTGCTTTGGGTAGTATGGACATTTTAATGATGTTGATTCTACCAATCCAAGAACATGGTATGTTCTTCCATCTGTTTATGTCTTCCTCTATCTCTTTTTTCAACGTCCTGTAGTTTTCTGAGTAGAGGTCTTTTACCTCTTTAGTTAAGTTTATTCCTAGGTATCTTAATTTTTTTGGTGCGATGGTAAATGGGATTGTTTTTATAATCTCTCTTTCTGAAAGTTCACTATTGGTGTATAGAAATGCCTCGGATTTCTTGGGGTTAATTTTGTATCCTGCTACATTGCCAAATTCATGTATTAAGTCTAGTAGTTTTTTGATGGAGTCTCTAGGGTTTTGTATGTATAATATCATGTCGTCTGCAAATAAGGACAGTTTTACTTCCTCTTTTCCAATTTGGATCCCTTTTATTTCTTCTTCTTGTCTAATTGCAATGGCTAATACTTCCAGGACTATGTTGAACAGGAGTGGAGAGAGTGGGCATCCCTGTCTTGTTCCTGTTCTTAGGGGAAATGGTGTTAGTTTTTGTCCATTGAGTATGACGTTGGCTGTGGGCCTGTCATATATGGCTTTTATTATGTTGAGGTATGATCCTTCTATTCCCACCTTGCTGAGAGTTTTTATCAAAAATGGGTGTTGGATTTTGTCGAATGCTTTTTCTGCATCAATTGATAGGACCATGTGGTTTTTTTCCTGCTTGTATTTTTTTAAAAATATATTTTTATTGATTTCAGAGAGGAAGGGAGAGGGAGAGATAGAAACATCAATGACAAGAAAGAATCATTGACCGGCTGCCTCCTGCACACCCATTGGGGATCAAGCGCATGTGCCCTGACCAGGAACTGAACCATGACCTCCTAGTTCATAGGTCGACACTCAACCACTGAGCCACGCTGGCCAGGCTCTGCTTATATTTCTCTCTCTCTCTCTCTCTCTCTCTCTCTCTCTCTCTCTCTCTTCACCCAAGGTTATTTTTCCAATTATCTTTTAGAGAGGATGGAAGAGGGAGGGAAAGACTGAGAGAAACATTGATGTGAGAGAAACACATCAATTGGTTGCCTCCTGCACAAGTCACAACCAGGGCCCAGGGGGAGCCTGAAACTAGGGTTCGTGGCCTTGACCGGAATCAAACCCGGGACCCTTTAGTCCGAAGGCTGATGCTCTATCCACTGAGCCAAACTGGCGAGGGCTCTGCTTGTATTTTTTATTTTGCATATTGCAGACATCTTTATATGATAATATATAACCTCCAACAACTTGATTTTTTAAAATTAATCCAAGCAGGCTTTTATTTTTTTAATAATAAAAAGTTTGTTTTATAGAGAAACTACATGTTTAACAGAAAAATTGTTAAAGAAGTTAAAGGCACATCGAGGGATAATTATTTTTAACCAATTTAAAGGGATTGTTTTACATATCAATAAAACAAAATTCAAGAAAATTATTTTGAAGTTTATATTTTATAACATTGCAGAGCAATGTTAAAATATGGGGTTATATTTCTGTACTAGGAGTCAGCATTTAAATAAATCACTGGTCTAACCATCACTATGTCATAAATGCAACAACAAAAAAAACACCCACCCTAAGAGTCTATACTAATTTAAAATACTATCCAAGTTCCATTAAAAAGCTATAAATATATAGCACAAGTTAATTACAAAAGGCATTTCATGTACTCTTAAGTGCACATATAGTAATAAAATGTAATAGGAGACCTAAAACTAAAGTACTTACTATATTTAACATTAAGTAATCTTGTCATCTTAGACTTAGGGTGTTGCTAGGGAAACAGATGGCACAAGACTCTTTAAACAGTCATCCAGATATTTAAGAACTTTTTTTGATACCTTTTCCTAAAACAAGCAGAGGCCTTCAGCCACCTCACGAAACCTAGAGGCATATCTTCACACCATTTTAAAAAGACTTGACGTGACATACGCACGTCGCCTTTGTTGTCTCTTCCGTCCTCGATTTACTGAAAGCTAACACTCTGCCAGGCAGAAGGTCCCCGAGCTGACGGACCTCGCTGGGCCAGGACCATCTCCCTCGCGAGCAAACCAGAGAGGAGCTACAGGGTCACAGGCAGGAAGTCTAAAAAAAGCGTAAAAACACTTTGCCTTTGTGCTGAGTTGGCCAAAAGGAATGAGGATAAACTGATGTTTATAGAGCAGAAAGCACTGTATAAATCAATCTGAGATGCGATCCTTACAGGCGCTTTTTCTATAAAGAAGTCTGACTCAGCTAGATGAGATAAATCACAGGTTTCCTCTCTTCCTCAAGGTGCTTTTCTGGACCTGGGGTCACGTGTGAGTGTTTGGCAAATGGTGTTAGGTCCTCTGGAGGTTTGCGAACATCCTGCTGATGAAGAGCTAATGAAAGAAACACCTACTAGTAATTAAGGGAAGCTGGTCACACAAATACCCAGCAGTTCGCTAGGAAAAAGCACCCTTCACACTCGCACGTCATGATGGGTTCTTCACAGCAGCAATGAGATCCAAAGCCTTCCTGCCCAGGTTTCTGGTGCACCTGAGGGCACCTGCGCCAGCCCTATCGATGCCGAGACAGGAATTCCTGGGGATCCGGCCTGGGTGTGGCGCCCAGGGAAGGGGTGCCTGTGGTCTTCGGGGCACCCTGCTGTAGTCCTTGTTCCCTCGATTCAGCTCCGTAGACCACTGCTCCTGCTTCTGCTGCCTCTGTCAGCGGCTTTGGTTGGCCCGCACCTCTCGGCACTGCGGGGCCGGCTGCACTAACTCCTGTGTGGCCGCTGGCTCTGTGTGGAGGCCACGGCACAGCTCAGCAGCAGGCCTCTGTGCCACCTCCAAGGCTGGCCCTCCACTTAGCTCCTCTCTCTCTCTCCCAGGGGCCAGGCCGGCCCACTCAGCTGCTTTCCAGCAATGCTCTTTTCTGGAGGAACCAGGCGTGGGCCTTGCAGCCGCCTGGGCTCAGCTCAGCTTTCTTCACCTCCTGCCATGTCTGCAGCTCTCTCTGCTGTTCTCCTTTATGAGCGAACAACCCTCACTGCCTCCAGCTGCTGCTTCAGGTCCGACTGCAGCTCCTCCTCCGAGCGCTGCGTGTGTGGAAGCGAACTCGTGTCTTGTTCGTGGATCTTGCCATTTCCTTGAGCACAGCTGTTCCGCTGATTTCCCACTTCCCTGCGACTCGCCTCTGGTTGTGGGTGAGGCTCCCAGACAAGTTCAGGGTCAGCCCAGGGAACGTCTCACTGACTAGCAGCCCGGTCCCCTCCAGGGCCACTTTTGGCTGGATTGGACTTCCTTTTATTTGCTGGCCCAGCTTCATCACACCCACTGTCTTTTCCATAAGCCCCATGGCTGCCTGTGCTGGTTTCTCTGGTTTCAAAACATTACTAATTAAAGGAAGCTACGATGGAGGAAGAATACTGGGGGCCTCGGGAAACTCCCGCCCACAGGCCACCAAGAGCGGCAGAGGACAGGGAGGTGGTGTCAAGCGCCTGCTGCAGGCTCAGATGACGGCCTCTCGCAGCCTCTCTCTCGCGGGGCAAGGCCTCCTGATCCGGGGTCTGAGCTCAGAGGGAGGCCACACCGGCCAGCACACACAGGATCACAGCTCAGCCTGGTCCTGACCCGGGCAGCCTGCAGGGGCACCCGATGCCCACCTGGGGCACCACGGACCAGTCCTGGGCGGTGCAGCCTGGCCTGCTGGTCCCTGGAGGCCCCGGTCCAAAGCGAACCGCAGGGCCTTTGCCTTACAGCAGGAGCCCCGGTAGGGGCTCTCATGTGGCCCTGCTGCCCTGGGAACTGGTGCTCCAGCAGCACCCAGCCTGTGCCCACCATGCCCCAGCTAGCCCTCCTCCGGGCACTGGCAGCCCTGCTTCCAGCGGGCCAGCTCCCAGCCATCGTCCAGATGGTCCCGGACCAGGTCAGCACAGGAAGATGCTCAGGTGCCTCTGTGCTCTCCCCACTCCAGGTAGAGCCCCCCTGGAGCCTGCTCCTCCCTCTCACAGCCTGGAGTGTGGAACCTCCCAGCCATGTCTCCATGGTGACTAACAGAGCGGGGCGGAGCCAGCAGAGCTCATGGGGGTGGGAAGCTTCGGCCCTGGTGTGTCTGTTGGTGTTGGGAACATTTTCTTTGAAACGAGAAACCTTCTGAAGTTCCTAGGGCGGGCTTGGCTGCTGCATGTTCAGCTTCCACAGCTGGGCCTGGAGGTCCCAGTTCATCACCAGCTCCAGGAGCGCCTTTGTCCTGGGAGGAGCCGGACTGGCCTTGTCCAGCCTCCAGCCACTGGGCTCACGATCTTCACGCTCCCACTGACGCGGCCTGCTGAGAGGAGGCCCAGGTCTGGAGGGCCCGTCAAATTCCCAGATCCTGGTTTTAATTGCTGCACTGTGCTCCATAATTTGGAGGTACCCGAATTGATGGAACGGTTTCTCTATTGTCTAAAATACGCATTGTTTTCCATTTCCTTACACTTCGACACCCCGTTCCCCCTTCCCAGCAGAGCGCCTTGCCGAAGCTGGCCTCTACTGTGGGAATTCAGATTATGGCTTACAGTTATCGAAGCGGAGGCCACTGCGGCTTGACAGCAGACAGCTTGACATAAGGCTCATTGTGTGACTTTGAGAGAAGTCACTTAACAGCACCAAGCCTCATTTTCTCAGCTTATGAAAACGGAGACTGTCACCTGCCCACCTCAAGACCACTTGTCGCATGAAAAAAATTTCTGTTTACATCACTAGTCTCGGATTTTCTGTTGCTTGCACTCAAAAGCATTATGGATACAGCGTGTCATGGGGTGTGGAGGATTAAATGAATGAAAGCACAGGGTTGGGCATATGAACCATTAAATACAGCACGTGCAATCCACACTGGTGAGCCATGTGAATCCCTGGACACACAACCCCACCTGTATTTAAAGGAGTTCTGAGTCTGTGTTTAGGAGAGTGCTCAGTGGAGGCCCCAGAGCTGATGTAAGGTGAGAGCAGAGAGATGCAGGGATTGCCAAGCAGCTACTTTCTCTAGTAAAAAAATATCTGATTTTGAGAAAAATGAGTAAGCTGCAGAATATTCCCCTGGGACCTTAATGAATTGACCTGCTGGGTGGAGTTATTGCCATTTGAGAAGCGGAACAGTTCTTCCAAAAACCTTATTTTTGATTTAGCATGGTTTATGCTCGACTTCTCTTTCAAGCCAAAAGGGGTTTGCTTGTGTTCCCTTTGTTTTGGCAGTTGGGGCTTAGAGATTGTTGTATAGTATTTATAGATTCTGAAATTTGAAAAGGATTTTAATATTATAATAATAACAGCTTCCATTTAATAAGCACTTATCGTATGCCGGGAATCACTGAGTGTTTTGCATATTTTATCTTGCTATTTAGGAATGAAAAGAATAAACTATTGACGCACTCAGCAATGTGGCTAAATCTCAAATTCGTGCTGAGTAATAGAAGCCAGACAAAACCAAGTACATGTTGTATGATTCCATTATGTGAAATTCTAGGAAATGCAAACTAACCTATTGTGACAGAAACCCATCATGGTTGCCTAGGCATCGGGGGTGGGGTGGGTGGCAGCTGGGTGAGAGAGAGGGATTACCAAGGGACATAGGAGCTTTCAGAGGTGATGGATATGTTATCTCACTTGTAGTGATGCTTTCACGAGTGGGTACAGTTTTCAAAACTTAATGAATTTTATACTTTAATGTGTGCCATGTATTATATGTTAATTAAAGCTAAAAGTGCTGCCCTGGCTGCTGGTGCGGCTCATTTGGTTGTGCATCATCCCATGCACTGAGAGGTCGGCAGTTCGATTCCCGGTCAGGGCACATGCCCAGGTGGTGGGCTTGATCCCGTCTCTCGCTCTCTCCCCTCCCTCTCTTCCCCTCTCTCTCAAATCAATAAGACAATCAAAAAACTAGGAATGCTTTTTAAAGGGAAAAATGTTAAAAAAAATTATGCTGCCTTTTCGTAGGTAAATGAATAAGTGAGCTGTGATTTAACCACACAATGGAATTCTATGCAGCAGTGAACATCAATGAAACAGATCTCCATGTGTCAAAACAGACAATGATTTAAAAAGTAAGTTGCCAAAGGAAGTCACAGTGTCATATATATGTAAATTTTAAGTGCATACAACACTGTATGTTTGTGGGTACACATATGTATCAAAAGTGTAAATTTGGAATCATACACATTAACTTTAGTGGTGGGTTAAAGAAGAAAGGGATGGGGTGGCGTGTTGTCTATACTTACAATGCTGAGATACATAGAAAAATACAAATGCTAACATCTGTGAAATCTGGGTGGTGGGTACATGGGCATCTGTTATATTATTTTCTGTACATTTCTGCATGATTGAAATATTTCATAATTTTTAAAAAAGTTTAAGTAATTCTTCATCCCACTTTCAGCATCCAGTTCCCCTTGCCAGGGGCAACTGTTATAAATTTCTTGTGTATTGTGTATCTTTCTGGAGATATTCTAAATATATATATATACACACACACACATATGTATATGTACATATATATGTATATGTAGATATGTGTAAATTTTCATAGATCTCTTTTTAAACAGAATTTGGAGCATACTGTATATGCTGTTTGCATCTTTCTTTTCTCAATAAAGCTTTGGAAATAGTTGCAACTCAGTTCACGCAGAATTTCCTCATTCTTTGTAATAACGTTTAGCATTCCATCATATGGCTAATTAGGCTATTTCCCCTCGCTTGCCGTTAGGGACACATTGTAAACATGCACTTTGCACATCTGTACAGACCATACCACACCACATGCAGTCTTTTCATAGTTACACAGGATCTAAGTACAAGAGCAATGACCACACTGGGCTGCACAAAGCAATGGGCTTACGAGGTGGGGAGACAGTTTCCCTCTTGTCTAAATGAGTAGCTACCTTTTGAGTTCCTGTATGTCCCTTTTAAGTTTCTTATTTCCTTTTGGACATTGACTGGCTGCTGGCTCCCACACTTCTAGCTGTTGATAGCATACTCTCTCCATTTAGGAGCTATTTTGTTGCTTCTAAAATGTTTTAGACCAAAAAGCCAAATAATCTAACTTGTTTGGACTGTGATGAAAGTAGAAGGAAGGAGATTCCAAGGAAGGGAAGTCAGCAGCTGAGTCAAGGCTCTGAGCTTTGCCGCATGGATGTGGTTACAGGTATGCTGGCTCCTCCGGGGCTCGGGGTGTCTCCAGGCCCTGGTCACTTCTGCATGCGAGGTGACAGACAGCTGCTTCACCCATCCCCTGGTGTAAGAGGCGGGACCAGACCAGCGGCCACTAGGGAATTAAGAAGAGGCAGGAAGTGCTGTGTTTGGTGTATGTCTCACCGCAGGGAGAGGCGAGCATTCATCCTGACTCTACGTGACTGCAACTCTGACATTTTAGAATAATTTTCTGTTTTCTGACAGGAGAGGAGGAGAGAGTCCACCCAGTGAAAGGCCAAGAGCAGGAGCAAGAGGTCTGGGCAGTGTGAGAAGCTCATCGCCTCTTTCTTGACTAGAGTAGTGACTCTCTAAAGTATTTTTTTACAAAAAAAGAGGGGAGCATCTGTAATACTTTCAACAATAAAGATAACAAAAAAACCAGTTTTTTTTTTACAATATAAAATCATAACAGGATTCTAGAAAACAGCTCCTCTAGAATACTGAAGTAGTACTACTAATGATAATAGGAACAATAGCAAATATTTATTGCAGTTTCCAAAGTATTTTCTTACTAGGGAGGCAGTATAGCCTAATGGTCAGAGCACAGACACAGAAGTCAGACTGTCTGGATTTAAAACCTGGCTTTACCACTTCCTGTGTGGCTTGGAGTAGCTTATTTAGCTTCTCTGTGCTTTGGTTTTCTCATCTGTAACATGGCTGTTATAGATTAAGTGACTTAAACATGTGTAAAAGTCTAATCTTAAGTTTGTGCCTAACTCATACCTGGTGAATGTTTGCTAAAAGTTATTATTGTCATTATCATCGTTGTCATCATTAGTGTAGTTGTAAGTAAATAGCAAGAATGGGTGTCAATGGACAGAGCTGGTAATCTGGTTAGTCGTTGCACTTAAGGCTTGCAAATAAGTGTAGAGGTGTATCTTTCCAGGAACAAAAATGATAAGCTCCATTGGGTAGACCAAGCAGTGCTAAGATGTGGACCATGTCTGGCCCCATGTCCCAGCCAGCCAAGGAGACCCTACTGTAAGTGAGGGTCCAGGAGGAAGTGACTCTGGGGAGGCTGTGCACCTGAAGCCACACCCAGAGGACCTATGTCCACTAGGAGGTACATGTCCAGTAGGAGGCCCATGTCCACTAGGAGGGCCATGTCCACTAGGAGGCCCTGTGTTCTACTAGGAGGCCCATGTCCACAAGGAGGTACATGTCCACTAGAAGGTACATGTCCACTAGGAGGCCCATGTCCACAAGGAGGTACATATCCACAAGGAGGTACATGTCCACTAGGAGACCCATATCCTCTAGGAGGCCCATGTCCACTAGGAGGACGCATGTCCACTATGAGGCCAATGTCCACTATTAGGACCCATGCCCACTAGGAGGCCCATGTCCACTAGGAGGCCCATGTCCACTATGAGGCCAATGTCCACTATGAGGACCCATGCCCACTAGGAGGCTCATGCCCACTAGGAGGCCCATGTCTACTAGGAGGCCCATGTCCACTAGGAGGCCCATATCCTCTAGGAGGCCCATGTCCACTAGGGGGACACATGTCCACTTGAGGCCAATGTCCACTATGAGGACCCATGCCCACTAGGAGGCCCATGTCCACTAGGAGGTCCATGTCCACTGGGAGGCCCATGTCCACTAGGAGGTCCATGTCCACTGGGAGGCCCATGTCCACTAGGAGGTCCATGTTCACTAGGAGGACCCATGTTCATTAGGAGGCCAATGTCCAGTAGGAGGCCCATGTCCCCTACGAGGGCCCATGTCCACTAGGAGGTCCATGTCCACTAGGAGGCCCATGTCCACTGGGAGGCCCATGCCCACTAGGAGGCCCCATGTTCCACTTGCAGGGAAAAGCCGGTTCAGTGTGGTCAGAGGCTGGAAGTGCCACACCAGCCTGGCTGCTTGGTGGTGACCGTGGGCGATCATGTACTTTTACCTGAGCCTCAGGTTCCCCATCTCTAAAATGTGAGGGGTGAGTGGAAAGATCTCGAGAGACACAGCAGGTGACAGAAGTCTACAGCTCATGCTAGTCTCTCAAAGGGTCTTCAGCTTTTTTGTCATCGGGGTGTGAACTGCTGCTCTGTGTTGAGCTTCCACCCTGGAGAAAGCCAGCAGGTGGGAGCGGAGTGCAGGGAGAAAGGATGTGGAGGGAACCATGCTAAGGGGTGCAGGAGAAGTGGGACAGAGGTGCTGTGGGGAGGGAAAGGAGGGGAGAGGCAGAAGGGTGTTGTGGGAGGAGCTGCACTGTCCAGCCGAGTGAATGAGCAGGCACCTGCCACTCGCTCCAGCTCCGGGCCAGGTGACATGGCCACTCAGACAGCCCCCCTCCTCGCCTCTGGGCGCCTTACCCTGCAGCATCGCTGACGTGGTGTAGTAGTTGAAGGGTACATTCTTCACCAGGTATTCCTCTGCGTCCAGGCTGGCTAGCTTAGCGCCCACCAGCACCGACTTGCCTGTGCCCGCGGTCCCCACCAACATGAGCGGTCGCCGCCGCTGCAGGAGCCGCTCCATGAAGTAGCACAGGCGGATGGTCTCGCTCGTGTGCACCAGACAAGCCTGGAATGGGAACACAATCAGTGCGCCTGGGGCTCATGGGAGAAACAGATGCACCGCAGAATGTTCTGGCGCATTTAGAAGAGGGATTCTGCTGCCACGGTGGATCTCGCCACCATAGGCGGAGGGATTCCCTGATATCCACCGGGAGACCATTTTGTAAGCTCATTCTCTGGGTAGAGAGCATCCCCGCCCTCCCCTACCAACTCTGTCTGTCTCCCGGAGCCTCGCTAACATTCATCAGAAACTTCTGCCCCATCGTCTCCGCCCTGTGTCCCCCCGAGGTTGCCAGTGGGGTCTGGTAACCAAGTGACCTGGCCCCTGGGAGGGAACTCATGGCTTCATTGCACCTATGAT
>NW_005876173.1:0-10482 GCF_000147115.1 Myotis lucifugus | reverse complement strand
CATATTTCACAATTTCACTAATTGATGTATGTGTGAAATTTGATGAAATATAGTTAGGTAGAGATGATTGGATTTGAACTTTTCAAAGGGAGTAAAAACAATGCATTTTTCTAGACGAAACCCTACTAATGGCTCTTCCTGTGTTGGAGAAGTATTAGTTTGGGGGAAATTCTAAAATACACCCAGGTTTAACTATAGTTACTAAGCTTTAAAACACTCTATTCCAAAGACCATTTCCAATATTTTTTCTGCAAGTATATGTTAACAGAGCCCATTTTTAAAACGTATAATAAAATAGAAATATCTTTGAGATGCATATAAATATTTCATTTCTAATCTTATCAAATGATTACATTTGAAATGAATGTCTCCTTCAGATCATCAGATTTATGGACCGTGTGTGTAATTTAGTTTTGAAGGAATTGGTCATTAAAAGGGCCATTTTGGTCGGTCAGACCATTTCTTTAATCGATCTGTCCAGAACGTCATTACCTCTCCTGGCACTGAGAACGTATACCAGGTTCTGGGGGGCTGAGAAAGGGACAGAGTCCTTATGTATTTTATTTTTAGTTGAGGAAACCAGAGAACAGACTGTGTTAGGTTTTCTCTGTTTTGATTGTGTCTACAATTTCAATCTGCTTAAGTTAAAAATATTTGAATTATTGTTGTAGGTGTCTTATAGTGATAATTATTAAAACAGTATTAACCTTGAAAGTAGACAGACTCTTTTTTTTTTCCTTTAGAAGTGTGATACTTTGAAGTGTTTGGACCTAAAAATAACTAGTCAAAAGGGCTAGTCATCATTTTTGTAACACTATTTAGTATATAAACAGTGATGTCTGAAAAAAACATAGTCTCTTTGTTTTAATATATTTCACTAACCAAGCTGCCTCTTTATTATAATCAATTCAAAATATATTTAAGTGTTTTCTAAGTCCTGTGTGCAATTCATCTTTGAGGGTCTAAGGATAAATGGAAAACACTGCACAATTTATCCCATGTTCTATTTTGAAATGAACTGAGCAAGAGGGTAGAAGGTAGGCCAAAGAGAAATGCATACACTTATATAAAATATACATTTAGTAAAAAAAGAAAATCTATCTGAAAAGACCACATGACAATAATTATAGTTGAATAGTAAAAAGAAACGGAAACAAATTTTAGTGCAAAAGAATGAATATAATACATACTACAAATGCCTTAAGTCTGCAATACATGATGAACTATATCTTAATCATCAACACAGAACAGCTAAACACAACCAGTTATAGAATTCATTTATAGATAGCAATATCCTAGTAAATCAAAAGGAAAACATGTTTCCTTTGACTCTTACCTATAATAAAAAATCTTATAGTTAGGCCTCTCATGAAGAGGCAACTTATTAATTAGGGAATATGAGCTCTGACTTGATCCCGCAATTAAAGTTACAGAGATTTGCATGTGGCTTCTGTTAATGTGTATGTGTTTCTTGTTCGTTTTGTTTATTTGTTATAGGCGTTGTCTTTTAAAATAACTCTTCAGTCTAACCGCCCCAGATTACTAATAACTGCTGCTCTACTCTCTGTCTCTCTGAATTTCGTTATTCTGAGTAACTTACATATGTGGATTATCTAATATATGTCTTTTTGTATGTGGTTTATTTCACTTAGTTTTAGGTTTTCAAAATTCATAGGTGTTGCAGCATGTATCAAAATTTCATTTATAAGTCTGAATAATATTCCATTGTATTATATATTACTAGAGTCCTGGTGCATGAATTCATGCATGGGTGGGGTCCCTCGGCCTGGCTGGTGATTGGGGCCAATCGGGGCCCGTCCTACCCAGTCCCAATCAGGACAATCCGGGCCAAGAGGTTGGCCAGCCAAGGGGTGGGACCGCGGGAGGTTGACTGTGGGAGCACACTGTCCACCAAAGGGCAGCTCCTGTGTTGAGCATCTGCCCCCTGGTAGTCAGTGGATGTCATAGCTACCAGCCAGTTGGCCAATCATCTGGTTGTGCAGTCCTATCAGTCACTTAGGCTTTTATATATATAGACTAGAGGCCCAGTGCACTAAATTAGTGCACTGGGGAGGGGGGGTGTCCCTCAGCCCAGCCTGCACCCGCTCCAATCTGGGACCCCTCAGGGGATGTCAGACATCCCTCTCATCAATGCAGGACTGCTGGCTCCCAACTGCTCACCTGCCTGCCTGCTTGATTGCCCCTAACCGCGTCTGCCTGCCAGCCTGATCACCCCCTAACCACTCCCCTGCTAGCCTGATCGATGCCTAACTGTTCCCCTGCCAGCTCGATCACCCCCAACTGCCCTCCCCTGCCGTCCCAGTTGCCCCAACTGCCCATCCCTGCTGGCCTGGTCATCCCCAACTGCCCTCCCCTGCTGGCCCAGTCACCCCTAACTATCCTCCCCTGCTGCCCCGGGTTGCCCCTAACTGCCCTCCCCTGCTGGCCTGATCCCCACAACTGCCCTCCCATGCCGGCCATCTTTGGCTGTGGGCACCTTCCATCTTTGAGGGTGTGGCAGTCAATTAGCATATTCCCTCCTTATTGGCTGTGGCACCACCACTTTTGAGACAGCATGAAGGTCAATAGCATATTCCTCTTTATTAGATAGGATATTGGTTATCATTCAACATTGAGGATTTGAATTATTTTCTCTTTGGCTAATGTGATATACTGCTATAAACATGTACATCTATCCATTTGAACCTATGCTTTCAACTTGGTATATACCTTCAAGTGGAATTTCTGGGTCATATGGTAGTTTTATGTTTAATTTTGTGAGGAACTACCTTATGTTAGCCACAGAGGCTAAACCATTTTACATTCCCACTAGAATGCAAAGGGTTCCAATTTCTCTACATCCTCACTAACAGTTATAATTTCTTTATTACACTTTTTTACCATAGCAATCCTATCAACTTTACTGTGATGCTTGAATAAATTATTAAATTTCACATAAACTTTCAAATCAAGTCTTAAATGAAGTTATATACATAGAAAGGAACACCTAAAAAGATTTGAGGAAAATAAAATTAGGAAAATTAGCACTTGCAGTTTTTAAAACATTCTTAAATATATGCATGTATAAGCACACGCACATGTATTTTCACACAAATCCTTTGCCAAAAAATATCTTATTTTTAGTTCTATCATCTGTATTTTCTTGGCATTCATTTGCT
This sequence comes from Myotis lucifugus, assembly GCF_000147115.1. Taxonomy (NCBI): domain Eukaryota; kingdom Metazoa; phylum Chordata; class Mammalia; order Chiroptera; family Vespertilionidae; genus Myotis; species Myotis lucifugus. The sequence goes on along the minus strand of NW_005876173.1, from coordinate 7,303 downwards.
ATTATTTTTTTAATAAGAGACTATTGCTACATATCAGGTAAGTTATAGAGGTAGTTAAGAGAAATGTAATGTTTCTGTACTTCTGTTTCATCAGTGAGAAAATACATGTGACTCATTTTAAGGGCTATTTTTGTTCCAAGTTAACATAACAATGAGGAAACCACTAACCATAGTTTCTGCCCTTCACTCTCTAGGACAGATCTGAAAATGATGGGCAAATGAACTCAAATGAACACGGGGGATTTACATGGTCTGTGAGTGTCTCTGATCCCTGTTAGTTTTATGACTTTATTTTTTTGTTAAACGATAGATTAAATCAATAGCCAGTAATTTTCCAATACCATCTTTTAATAATTAAACACATTTTAATTCAAAATTTAATTCATTTAATGAAATGGAGAATAACCTTTTTTTAAAATTTATCTTTATTGTTAAATATTTATTCTTAATTCTCAGACCAATGGGAGTTTTCAACACTGATGATAATGCTGTAGCTTGGATGAAATATGATAGTTAGTCCTATCTTACAGGCTAATTTTCCCCACAACAGTAAACACCTTTCATTTGCTTATGCATTTACAACACCTATTGACTTAGTCAGTTTGGATTGCTATAACAGAATGCCACATCCTGGTTGGCTGAGGAGGAAATATATATTAATTTCTCACAGTTCTGGAGGCTGAGAGGTCTAAGATCAAGATGCCCTAGATTCACAGTTTGGTGTGGCTGTAGCTTACAGATGGCTGTCTCCTTGCTCGGTCCTTACATGGCAGAGAGAGAGAGAGCAAGCTCTCTGGTCTCTGCATGTAAGGGCACTAGTTTCATCATGAGGAACCCCACCCCATCTGAGCCTAATCACCTCCACAGGCCCTAAATGTTAATAACTTCACATTGGGGATCAAGGCTTCAGCATATGCATTTGGGAAGAATGCAAACATTCGGTTCAGTACACCTGTTCTGCTCCATCTCTGCTCTGTTCACTTCAAGAATGTGGACAGTGATTCTTACAGTCTTTTTGTAAACGTGTTAAATGAGAATACTGATTCCTTCTAGCAACCGATCTAAAATCATTATAAAGCTGTTTTTATATTTTTCATGTTTTAAATATGAATAGTATCATGTATTCTTTGAAGGCAATATATCCTTTATAAATATTATTCATATTAAGCACAATATTTTCACTTTATTCTGTCACACTTTGGATGTGGTATGCAAATTTATTCTCTTTATTGAACATTGGGTTATTCTTCATCTTTGTCTTCATGCCATATTATAAAAGAAAAAAAATCAGAAGACTGTGTATGGGTTGTGGTAAAAATAGGTTTACAGTTGTTGGTATGGAAAATAATGCGGTCATTAGTAAATAGTAATACAAGAATGAACTCAGTATTTCACCCACTCACAACTGTAAACCTACTTTCCCCACCTTGTATACGTTCAGTATCAAGATAGATTATACAATTAGTCTTTAATTTTAAAAGAAATAAATATTTTATTCTCTTCTTTCTCTCATTTTCATTATATTATGCCATTTGGTTCTTAGGAGATTTGAGAATTCTGAGAATATGAATTAAAAAATAAAAGAATTGCATTGTTTAAACAAGATTAATAGCATAACCACAAGTCTTTTATTTAAATATTTTTATTGACTTTAGAGAGAAAGGGAGAGGGAGAGAGAATTAAAAACATCAATGATGAGAGAAAATCATTGATCAGCTGCCTCCTGCACACCCTCTACTGGGGATCTAGCCCACAATACAGGCTTGTGCCCTGACCTGGAATCAAACAGTGACCTCCTAGTTCATAGATCTATGCTCAACCACTGAACCATGCCAGCTGGGCCACAGTTCTTTTTAATACAGAAATAAAAAAATATATTTTTTCATTTAATATGTAAGATATATAGTTATAGCTTTCATTAACATTTCCCATTATTATTCTTTTGTAACATTTTTACTCTATTCTTTAGAGATATGACCCCATAATTGTATGGCTTTCTGTATCTCCTGGCCATCAGTGTAGAACAAATTATTCCTGTTTCAGTACTTCAATAATGAGCTGTCAGCCCATAATCCTTGCTGTTGAAGGGCTGTGAGAAATGATTGGATCCCTGGTGATATGACCTCAATGCCATTTAAAGCTTGCCCTTACAAAAGAGTATATGCTGTCTCAGAAGCTCTCATTTCTCTTAGCTTTTTTTATGTTGCATAATATCATGCACATGCATAATTCAAAGTGAAAATAAATTCAGCGGTAATCATATACACATAGAAAATGTATTAAGCACTATTTATTTTGAACACTAATTATTATGGAGAAATATTGATAGCATCTTAATTTTTATTTATAAAATTCAAAATGAATTACTGGGGCTGCTGATTTTCAGTTGCAACATGGTAGACATATTTGCCTGCTAAGACTATTATTTGTTTGTTTAAATAGCATGCCTTTGATGGTGTTAAAACAAATAAAAATATCCACCTAATGAGTTTACACCCATGAGAGTTTCCTTTGCCATTGTCTATGTGCAAAGCAGAAAGGTTATTTATTAGTTAGGATTCCACCAGAGAGACAGAGCCCGTAGAACAGTGATGGTAAATCTATGACACGTGTGTCAGAGGTGACACGCGAACTCATTTTTTTGGTTGATTTTTCTTTGTTAAATGGCATTTAAATATATAAAATAAATATCAAAAATACAAATCTTTGTTTTACTATAATTGCAAATATCAAAAAATTTCTATATGTGACACAGCACCAGAGTTAAGTTAGGGTTTTTCAAAATGCTGACACACCGAGCTCAAAAGGTTCGCCATCACTACCGTAGAGTGTATACATTATGAGTTCTATTGCCAGAAATGGGTTTACAAACTGAGTTGGTGAAACAATGCTAAAATTTATAGGGCAGGCCATCAGAAGGGCAGCCTGGAAGTCACAGGCAAGAACTGAAGCTGTAGTCCATAGCAGATTCTTTTCCAGAAAAATCACAATTCTTCCCTTAAGACTTTTAACTGGTTGAATCAGGCCTACCCAGATGATCTAGGACAGTGGTCAGCAAACCGTGACTCATGAGCCACATGGGGGTCTTTGGCCCCTTGAGTGTGGCTCTTCCACAAAATACCATGTGCGGGTGCGCACGTACAGTGTGATTGAAACTTTGTGGCCCATGCGTAGAAGTTGATTTTCGAAAGGAGAAAGATGAAACAAGTCTACAAGACGAGTATAGATGGGAGAGTTGGAAGGGGTTGACCTCAGCTAACGTACCTCAATCAGATTGAGGACGTTTTTAGCAAAGGCCAGTTTAGGAGTACCCTAATTAAGTTAATAACAATGTACCTACCTATATAGTTCAAGTTAAAATAATTTGGCTCTCTAAAGAAATTTCAATCATTGTACTGTTGATATTTGGCTCTGTTGACTAATGAGTTTGCCGACCACTGATCTAGGATATTCTCCTTTACTTAAAGTCAGCTCATTATTGACCATAATTACATCTACAAAATATCTTCACAGCAACACCTAGAAGAGTTGTTCAATTAAATAGTTGGGGACTATAGTCTAGCAAGTTGACATAGAAAACTGGCCATTATAGGTACTTCCTGCTTTTATAGGGTGAGCATTCATTTGATACATAAACGAGGAAACTCTAAGTGCTTAAACTCAACTCTTCATGAGCTCATTTCATATCACAGGAGGTGCCATAAGATCTTAAACATTTTCCTCCAACTATTCAGGTCCATATTATGGTCAGATATATTTCAGTACTGCTTATAAACTTCAAGATCTTAAGACTAGTACATGCTCAAAGTTTTAGCCTATTTTATATATCACATTTTGACCAAGATCTAGATATGATTATGTATTAGAACTTAATTGTTTTTATGACCATATAACAAAAATAAATTTGAATCAACTAATGTCATGGACAGTATTCCAAGTTTAAATCATTCTTCTGTATGGGTCATGTACATTAATTAAACATATAAATAATAAATAACAAAGGACACTTTTATAAATAATATAAGGACACTTTTATGGGTCAGTGCATATAAGGACACTTTTATGGCCTAAATAGATGGCAAAGAAATGTACAAAATTAATATTTCACTTAAAAACTTCATGATTTATTAGGTTAGTGGACAAAGGCTGAGGTGGGATTTCTGGCTTTGGAACCTCAGTACAAATGGTAGAAAACCTTATGCTTCAACTTTTTCTGTTTTATTTTCCTTTAAATAAGTTTATATTTTTAAAAATCTTGTGGTATATCCCTAAATCCCTCTTTTTTTCTTTATAGTCTGTATTAGTTTTCTGTTGCTGCATAACAAATGATTGTGAATTTTGCTGCTAAAGCAACACACATTTATTATCTACAATTTCTGTGGTCAGGAGTATAGATTACAGTTTTGCTGGGTCCTTAGCTCAGGATCTGTTTAGACTAAAACCAGGATGTCAACCAGGGCTGTCACCTCATCTGAGGTTCAGAGACCTCTTCCAAGTATCCTGGTTGTTGTCAGAATTCAGCTCCTTGCGGTTATGGAAATGAGGTCCCATTTTCTTGCTGGCTGTTGGCGACAGACTGCTCTCAGCACCTAGGGGTCACCCTGGGGTCCATGCCACCCAGCGCCCTCCATAGATGGGGTGCCGGGACTGACCGGCAGACCCAGATAGACAGATGAATGATTGCTCTGACACATGTTTCTGTGAAAGAGAGGCCAAGGGACTACCTGGCTATAGACACTAAGTAGCTTTGTTCGCCTGCCTCCTTAGGCTTTTATTGTCATAACTGCTTGAATTAAAATTAACTATTAGATACTATCAGCAGGGTAAGCATCCTTGAGAAAGCACATGCGTCTGTCCTGTCCTTTAAGCAACGACGTGTCTAAGTAAATGCCCAGGGGATCGGACTTGTTTGGAAAAGTCAAGGCAGGGGCTGCTGCCTTTGGCAAAGTCCCTCCAGAGGCCCCCGACCTATCAGAGAATCCTCCTCACAGACATTCCAAACAAGTCCCATGCTTCCCCACAATGGGGCACACCATACTGGCTTTTTTCTTAGAGGCTAGGAGGAAAACCTCTTTGGCTTTGAATGTGTCTACTCCTTTGAGTTTCTTTAAAAGACTCACCTGATTAGGTCAGTCCCACCCAAGATCATCTCTCTTTTGGTTAGATCAAAGTCAACTGATTAGGGACCTCAGTTATACCTGCAGAATACCTTTTGCCAGGGAAAGGAATCTAAACATGGGAGTGATGATATCCTATCATAGTCACAGGTCCTTTCCACACTCAAGGGAAGGAGATTATGCAAGGGATGATTCATTTTAGAAATTAGCCTGCCATATATTCTAAAATAAAATTTCCCAGTATGTTGAAATAATGGACTTACCTAGTAATATAGACAAGTTTGCTTTGCAACTTACTTGATGTAGGTATTTTTTGTTTGTGACTGGGTTAAATGGGAATCTGAAATGCCAACATTTCAAAGATGTAATCAATTATTAAGAATCCCTTTTTATTCTTTAAATTTAGCTTTATTGTTGAAAGTATTACATATGTCCTCTTTTCCTCCCATTAGCCCCTTCTAACCTGCACCCACTCCTGACCCCAGGCCTTCACCACTATTTTTGTCTGTGTCAATACGTTATGCATATATGCATACAAGTTCTTTTGTTAATTTTTCATTTCCTAAACTTTTGGTGAATATACAGGCTTCCCTAATAACTAAAGAAAAATCACCATGCATTACCAGTTTCATTGCAAGACAAATGTTAACCTCTGTCCAACAAAATAAAAGAGGTATAACACATGTGAATGCACATGCACACACATCATATATATTTTAAAAATATATTTTATTGATTTTTTACAGAGAGGAAGGGAGAGGGATAGAGAGTTAGAAACATTGATCAGCTGCCTCCTGCACACCCCCTACTGGGGATGTGCCCACAACCAAGGTACATGCCCTTGACCGGAATCGAACCTGGGACTCTTCAGTCCGCAGGCCGACGCTCTATCCACTGAGCCAAACCGGTCAGGGCACATCGTGTATATTTAAAAGCATCTATTACCAAACGTTGTTCTCCAATGGTAATTGAGTACATAACAGGATATGACTTTCAAGTAGATTTTTAAATTTGTAAGTCATCTATCACTTTTAGTAATATCTACAAAGGGAAATTATGAATAGTTTATTTTTACACTCCAAAATTTAAACTGTAAAAGTAGATCATAAATACTCCGTTGTAGATTTTAAGTCCTTTGAGGGTGTGTTATGCTTCATTCATTCACTGTGTCATTTTATTGTTGCCATCCATATTTACATATGTATTGTTGAAATGTTTAATGCATGTGTGCTTGCTTTTATGGTTCTAATATGCAAGATGCCATCACTTAGGATAAATGTATTTCAGCTCCATGTTACTTTAAAAGTTGTGGATGAATCACATTGCACTTCATATGTGCTCATCACCTTGGAAGCACTCACGTGGTGGTGCAGGTTGTGCAACAGTAACTACTGTGATGTACGTGATGGTGCCCTGAGTCAAAATGCTTACTCTTCCAACAAATGCCCAGTAAAACAAGCAACATACATTCCGAAACATTCTAGAAGGAAATTAGGATCTGTAACTATTGAATCTATGTACTCATCTTTTTATGAGAAAAGAATTTAAAATAATTATAGACTAGTGAGTGAAACATTACAGCAAATGTAAAAACTATTAATAATTCTCCTGGCTATATAAAATAAAGATCATACTTGAGTAATTTAATACAAAAATGGTGGAAAATGAAACTTTAATGAAAACACAGCTCTAAAATATAATTATCTAGCATTGCTGGAAAGCATACCATTTGTTTATAATTTAATTACTATTTAAAAATGTGGGTACCTTAAAAATAAGTTAGTAGCTTTAGCTAATTATTATTTTTTATTTTTTTAAAGATATTTGTATTGATTTCAGAGAGTAAGGGAGAGGGAGAGAGAGATAGAAACATCAATGAGTGAGAGAGAATCATCAATCACCTGCCTATTGCATGACCCCTACTGGGGATCGAGCATGTGACCTTGACCAGGAAATGAACCCAGGACCCTTCAGTCTGCAGGCTGACACTCTGAGCTAAACCGGCTAAGACTAACTAATTGTTTTTAAGATAAGAAGGAAAGAGATATAAAGGTAGTAATATAATCTATAATAATAAAAGAGTAATATGCTAATTAGACTGGACATCTTCTGGATGTCATTCCGGACATCCTTCATGATAAAGCCAGGGCCATGGGGAAGCCAGCCTGGGTCCCAGGTGCCTGCAG
>NW_005876172.1:2853-10583 GCF_000147115.1 Myotis lucifugus | reverse complement strand
GGTCAAAGGTTTTTTCTAGTGAGGCAAATAAATTGAATTAGGTAGAGAAAGTAAATAATGTAACTTCATGATTATGGTAATAATAATTATAATAGCATTAATCAAGAACACATGCAGTGTTAGGCACTGCACCAATATTAACAAGAAAAATGTTGACAGTGTTACCTCTGTGCCAAGCACCATTCTACATATTTTACTTATAATAATCCATTTCATGCTCAACTAACACCTATATGGTAGGTGTTATTATTATACACATTTTACATATGTGGAAGCTTAAGCAGTGTTTCTTTAAAAATCACATAGTTTATAAAGGCAGAATTGGAATTTAATCTTCATAAGAATCCATCAATAAAGTTGCATTATGTCCATTTTTAAAATTAATAATCTCAAAGTAAGAGACATTTTAAAATCTCTTAAAATCACATAATTGCTAAGTAGTAGAGTGAACCTGCAAATTCTAGTCTGCAGAAATCCAAAACTAAAGGTTATCTCTGGTTAAGGCAGTGAAAGGAAGCTTGCTAATGTCTCTTGTTTAAACTGAATCAGGGGCCATGGAAATGATTTTGGTTAAGTGAATATGTGGGTGGGCCTGGTATCCCAGGAGGGGGTAGCACAGAGCAAGAGTAAAATGAACATATGTGTGTCATGTCTAAACAACACTGACTAGCCTGACTTGAAAGGTAGAATAAACATAGAAGACTTGTGTGTTCATTGGTTACAACACTTTGTGTTGCAAGAAACAGAAAACCCAACCAACAGTGGCTTAAGCAATGAAGTCATTAAATTCTATATATTATTTTTAATAATATTAAAAGAGCAAACGTTTCCAGAGTTGGTTCAGAGGCTCAACATTATCAAAGATGTAGGTTTTTCAGTTTTTGCTCTGTCATCTTCTTTGTGTCAGCAAGTTCTTCTCAGGGACACAGCTTGTGTATCAGCCCAGGTGCCACATATAAACATGATCAATTACTGTCAATGAAAAAGAACTTGATATTTTGTTTCATATGTACTCATACATGTATGTGTTTCATGGAGGAAAATGTTCCCAGGAATTCCAGTGTCCTTACTCCATCTTTCATTAAGAAGGACTGGAACATCTGTAATACTCTCAACTATAAAAGTAAATTTGAAAAAGAAGAAGAAGAAGGATTAGGCTGCAATCCTGCCTTATTCATAAGTCTGAACATGCAAGTTTCTTGAATTTTCAGCTTGAAAGATTAGAAAATATGTTTGCCATTGAAAAAAAATAATAGGAGCAAGGAAGGCTCTTGGACATAAAATTCACAATGATTGCATGAGTAAGTTAAAGACCAGCTAAGAGGTCATTGCAATAAGCCAAGTAAAAATAGCTAAGTGTCTGAACTAGGGTAGTAGGAGTAGACTGAACATTAAATAAGAGGTAACAAAAACTTTACAGTAGAGTTGCATGAAAATGAGATAACAGGTTTAGCAAAACAAGGGAGATGTAGGGCTCTAAGTTGATTTAAAGAATATAATTGTGTGCCAAAACCGGTTTGGCTCAGTGGATAGAGCGTCGGCCTGCGGACTGAAGGGTCCCGGGTTCGATTCCGGTCAAGGGCATGTACCTGGGTTGCGGGCACGTCCCCAGTGGGAGATGTGCAAGAGGCAGCTGGTCGATGTTTCTCTCTCATCAATGTTTCTAACTCTCTATCTCTCTCCCTTCCTCTCTGTAAAAATCAATAAAATATATTTTAAAAAAAGAATATAATTGTGAATAACCAGAATATAAGTAAATGGCACTAATTGAAATGAAGTTAGTACAGTAGACATATGTCTCACAGCCCAGTCCATGGCCAATAGACTGTGAGCAGAAATGTTACATGGCACTTCTGGGTTAAATCAGTGTGTCTCCTCCATTCATGGCTTTCATTTTGGTGATAATCATGGAGGTCATGTATTCAAATGACAGATACCAAAGATGAAAGCAGCTTGGATTTTTGCATCAGAATTTGTATGCAAATAATGTAACCATTGTTTATATATCAGGGTTTACTTATTACTACATATTAGCTAACTTATTCTGACTAATACATAGTAGGGGAAGGAAAATGAGATAGTGTCATTCTATGCAAGACAAAGAAGAAAAAAATTAAAAAAACACTGGGGAAATATTAAAAATGGCAGCTGTGTAGAGGGAATAAATACAGATGAAGACCAAACATGGTCATTGCATTGTGATTTAGATTTCATTGTAGACCTTGGAAAAAATAATCTTTTTATTAGTTTTTTAATGAAAGCCAAACTACAATTGAAAAAGAAATAACTGTTTAATAAGAAATTGGAGGCAGTGAAAGTAGACTATATAGTCCCTAAGTTTGGTATCTCAGTCAGTTCAGGCTATTTAAACAAAATATTATAGACCGAGTGGCTTGAACAACAAACACTTGTTTTTCATATTTCTGGATACTGGGAAGACCAAGATCAAGGAGCTGGCAGATTCACTGTCTGCTGAGAGCCCTCTTCTTTGTCTGCAGTCAGCTGCCTTCTTGCTGCAAACTCACTTGGAGAGAGAGGAAGGGCTCTGGTTTCTTCCTTTTCTTACAAGGGCATTAATTTTACTTTGGAGGCTCCACCCTCATAATTTCATCTACACCTAATCACTTCCCAAGGCCCCACTTCCAAATATTATCACATTGATAATCATGTCTTCAACATATGAATTTTAAGGAGACACAAAAATTCATTCGATAACATTTAGGAATTAAGTTTTCAAAAACAATAGTTGAAATAAAATGTTAGAAAGGGGAAGAGAAGGGATTACCTTAATTCCAAAGAATTAAGAAAGCTGACTAAATTTGTTAGCAGAAGAGAATAAGTTGTTCAATAAGATATTGATCATACAAGTGAGAAAGGTAATAATATGCTAAAATTCAGATGTGATAGTTAATTTTGTAGGCACAGATATTTGGTCAAACATTATTCTAGATATTTTTGTGAGGGCATTTTTTAGATGAGATTAACATTTAAATCAGTAGACTTTGAGTTATGAAGATTTTCCTCCAAAATGTAAGGCTCATTGAAATTGGTGTTGGGAGGGTCTGTCAAGGTAGCTTTCATGCTCTACCACTCATCATCAATTTTCCCCAAAATTAAAAAAAAAACACATACTTTCCATTGCCAACAGAAATATATTTTTCTACTCTACTACTCCAGAAGGAGGGAGGATCTTCTCCTTGCCCTACAACCACCTAACCAATGAAAGACTGTCACAACCCCGCCAATGAAAAGCCATGACTTTGAACTCCCAGTTCCAGCCAAAGAAATTTTGTTTAAAACAGCACTTTTGAATTCCCCTTTTCCTCTATAAAAACATTCCTCTCCTTTGTTTTCTGAACTTGCAGGTGGTTTGCCATTAGACCACATGTCACAAATTACAATTCTTTGCTGTTCTGAAATTAACTGATTTTGCTGAAGAAATAGCTGACTGTGTATTATTTTAAGGTCAACAACAAAGCAACTAATGTTCCTAGGCAAGAAGGAATACTGTCATTTGAGTGTCTTTGGACTTGAACGGAAGCTCTCTTCTGGAACACCAGCCTGCCAATCCAACCTGCATATTTTGAACTTGCCAAGCCTCCACAAGTGTGTGAGCCAATTCCTTAAAATAAAATAAATAAACCTCTCTTCCTTTCTCTCTCTCATCCTCTCTTTACTCTTTTATGACTAATACATTTCAGTTCTAGTCCATCTTAGAGTGGGTCCAGAGGACCCCCAAACCTATACTATTACAATGGTAATTTTTACAGTTTTGAAATGTTTATGTGGAATAAACATATTTGGCAATGGGCAGAATCACTGCACTGGTTCCCTGAACTGTGGAGTAAAGGCTATTATGCTGGGAGAGGCCCAGTGGAAGCCAATAGAACAGTCTCTGCCTAGAAATAGTAAGCCATCAGCATTACTGCGTTCCTGGAAGACTGCCACCATCAAGGATTTGGAAGATGCAAGGAAAGTGATTCCCAGTACATCCACATTCAGTTCGCCTATTTGGACGATGCAGAAGACAGATGGATCTTGGAGAATGGCAGTGGATTATCATCAGCTTAACCAGGTAGTGACTGTAATTGCAGCTGTTGTACCAGATATGGTTTCACTGCTTGAGCAAATTAACACATTCTTTTAGACCTGATACAGAGCTATTAGGCTAAAAAACCCCTGCATTTGTCTTCATCTCTGTGAATACAGAGTACCAGAGGCAGTTTCTTTCTAGTGTGTAAGGCCAGCAATATTGCATTACCATCTTGCCTCAGGAAAGTCAACTGCCCAGCTTGATGTTATAATTTAGTTCAAAGGAATTTTGATTTCCTTACCGTTCCAGAAGATACCACACTGGTCCATTGCATTTATGGCATTATGCTGATTAGATCTACTGAGCAAGATGGAGCAACTCTTCTAGACTTATGGATTACACACTTACATGCCAAAGGGTAGGAAATAAATGTGACAAGAATTGAGGGATCTTATACCTCAGTGGAATTTCTAGGTGTCCAGTGCTGTGAAGACAAATCAAGATATCCTTTCTAAGGTAGAGAATATATTATGGCATCTAGCCCCTCCTACCACAAAAAAGAAAGCACAACATCATCAGGCTTCCAGGTTTTGTAGGCAACACATTTCTTATTTAAATCTGCTATCCCAGGCCATTTCCTGAGTGACATGAGAAGCTGCTAATTTTAAGTAGGGCCCAGAATAAGAGAAAGGTATACAACAGGTCCAGGCTTCCATGCCAACTGTTCTGCTATTCGGGCCATATAACTCAGAAGATTTAGTGATGCTTGAAGTGTCAGTGGTAAGTAAGTAGGGAGATATATATATAATTTAGCTTTTGCCAGGCCCCATAGGTGAATGACATTGCAGAACTTTAGGATTTTAGAGCAAAAACCCTTTGCAGATAACTACTCTCCTTTTGGCCTGCTAATAAGCCTCAATTGAGACTAAAGTCTTCACCATAAGTTATTAAGTTACCATGTGGTTGCCCATCATGAACTGACTGAACTGAATGGTATTGGCCAATGCATATTACCGTATAAGCCATAAGGTCAGGCACACACAGGAGTATTCCATCATCAAACGGAAGTGGTATACATGAGATCAGGCTCGAGCAGTGCCTGAAGACACAGGTAAGTTATGTGAAGAAGTGTCCAAATGATCATGGTCCCAATCCTGCCACAATATTTTCTTTCCTCAGCTGGCACCTATGTCCTCCTGGTGGGTTTCCTATGACCCACTGACAGAGGAAGAGAAGACGAGGACCTGTTTGTTCTTTTTAAAAAAAATATTTGTATTGATTTCAGAGAGAGAGGGAGAGGGAAATAGAAACATCAATGATGAGAGGGAATCATTGATTGGTTGCCTCCTGCATGCCCCCTACTGGGGATTGAACCTGCAACCCAGGCATGTGCCCTTAACTGGAATCAAACCCAGGACGCTTCAGTCCACAGGCCAATGCTCTATCCACTGAGCCAAACTGAGTAGGGCGAGGACCTATTTTATAGACAGTTTGCACAACATGCAGGAACACCCCGGAAAGTGGTAGCTTCAGCACAGCAGCCTCTTTCTGGGATGTCTGCGAAGGAAGGCAGTCAAGGGAAATCCTCCTGGTGGGCACAACTTCAGGCAGTGTACCTATTTGCTCACTTTGCTTGGAAGGAGAAATGGCCAGATGGGCGATTACATACTGACCCATGAGCTGTGGCTAATGATTTGGCTGGATAGTCATGGACTTGGAAGGAACATGATTGAAAAACCCGTGAGAAGAAAGTCTGAAAAAGAGTTATATGAATATACTTCAGACTAATTTGCATATTTGAGCAAGTCTTGGAAGCAAAAAATTCCCCGTTAGAGGAGATTTGCTTTGGACAGAAATACCCAGGCATTAGGATCCTGAATGTGCACAGCCACTGCCTGGAAGATGCCCAGAAAAAAACACGGCTGCAACTCAAACACTGAGGTGCGCCCTGAAAACGATAAAGTTGAGGTTCTCGGCCAATTCTATCCATCTGCATGGCCAGTTATTTCTTGTGGAAGATTCATTGACACACCGTCATAGGTACCACAGGCCTAGGAAGATCCATCAACATCTAACAAAGTTATCTTGTGAGTTTTTCATTTTATTTACAGGGAAGAAGATTTGCACATAAGTATTTCTACCGGTAGTTTCGTGAACCTTTTACCCTGCTGTTTTGCGTATCAGTTGACATATGATAATGATGTAGGGACGTTGTGTTGTTTTTTTTTTGTCAAAGTAAAAAGTAATGGGCTTCTAGAGGAACCAATGATGACCCACCCCTTCCACAATTTACAGTAACAGACATAGAAAGAAGATATTAGGTTTTGTTCATGACATCTGAAAAAGATTAAGGAGCTTGGAGCAACAGCAATAGCTGGGCAGAAAGAACTTCTCTCTATGTGGGTGTGTTATAAAATGAAATTTGCAGAATGATACTGCATTCTCCAAGGTCCATGAGTAGAGATGGCAAAGATTCTCCTCATTATAAAATGTCAGCTGTCAGATCTCCTCACGGCTTAAAGATAAGCTACTGCATTTGCATTTATTCTAAATGTAGATGTAGTGACAGGTTAGAAGAGTCTAGCAAATAGAAGACAGCTAATACGTATTATCCTTCTCAGGGCTTTATGTTATTCAATGATTGAGAAATTGATCTTTAGTTAAAGTAATAACAATGCAGGCTGTGCTCTAATTAAAGAACCATTATGTTGGAGATGATAATAGTGGTGTTTCAAGATTGACTTTCTTGACACAATTGTAATCATGCAATATCTGTGCTACTTGAAAGATTATTGAGTTAGAGGAATAGATCTCTAAATTTTAAGTTAATTTGGCCAATACATATTACCGTAGACATTAGCACATTAAAAAAGAAGAGCCCTAGCTGGTTTTGCTCAGTGGATAGAGCATCAGCCTGCCGCCCGAAGGGTCCTGAGTTCAATTCGTACCTCAGTTGCAGGCTCCTTCCCAGCCCGGGCCATGGTTGGGGCATGTTCAGGAGGCAACCAATTGAGGTGTTTCTCTCACATCGATATTTTTCTATGTTTTTCCCTCTCTTTTCCACTTTCTCTAAAAATCAATGGAAAAATATCCTTGGGTGAGGATCAAAAAAATGAAAAAGAAGAAAATATGATATGCACTGGCTTATTTTTAGAAGTAATATGAGTATGCCAAGCAGAGTTAGAAAGATTTATGACATCAGACTAAATAAAAATTTCCAGGGACCTTCATTTCAGAGGGGCAAAAGTATGAATGAATGGCTCCAAACAGTTGCCCCTACAATGCTTTAAATTAAGATCACTTATTGGAGAGGGAATAGTAGGGGCACTGAGATTCTCACTCATCATTTACTTTTCTTCATAACGATAAATTCAATATTGAAACATTATTTACCTAATGTACATAATAGAGGAATTAATTATATGTACTAATTACCTAACAAATCTCAACTCTAGACCTAATGTGGAATGCAGAAATGTAAGTGTGTTGACTCAAAAACTATTTATGATCCACACTCTCCTTTAGATCATTTCAAAAGTCATATCCATGGCACATGTAGTCTTTCATAACCCAACTGTTTTCTTATTTCCCACAGTTTTCAGTCCTTCTTTGCCAGTATAGTCTTTTCTTATTTACTGTTATTCAATATATACCATGTACTTTGCATTTTAAAGACCACACTGAGTGTGTGTGTGTG
>NW_005876172.1:0-2753 GCF_000147115.1 Myotis lucifugus | reverse complement strand
ATTTTGAAATTCATTTATGTCACACATCTTGGTTAGGGGGTAAACTTATCTTTCCTACATACAAATAATGAATTTCTACTAATTCTAGGAAGGATAAGATTGTATAAACTTCTCATTTTGTACCCTTTATTCAGAGCTTCCCAATAAAAATATGATGCAAGTCACATATGTAAGTTAACATTTTGTAGTAATCATAATTAAAAGTTTAAAACACAGGAAAATTAATGTTAGAATTATATATCTTATTAAGTGTAATGTATAAAATAGTTAAACTTAATATGTAATAAATATTAAAATTATTAATGAGTTATTTTACATTATTGCTGCTTATTTTATTTTGTCCCTTCTTGTCAGACTTTCAAAAATTAAGCACAATCATATGTTGGAATATTTAAAAATAAAACAAAAGACATGAGACTGAATGACTTTATCTTGCGATAGAGATAATTATCTCTTGGGAGACATAATGAGAGTTATGCAGCACAGGGAGACTGCTAAAAGCTCCCTCACTTTCTCAGCATCTAGACTGCCACATAAAAATTGGAAAATGACTCCGGGGACAATAGAGCTGAATTTGAATCTTTTATTTGCACTCTTTTGTTTCAAATCTTTAATCCTTCAGTTCTTATTGTCTAATTAGTACCCTCATGCCTTCAAACAGATATATATTTCCCATTGTTCTTGGTGGGAGATTTGCTCTCAAACAACCTAGTCTGCCCTAGCTGGAAATTGAATCAAGGGTGAACTATTTGATCTACACATTAGTGTTTGTAACTGAGAAAACAATCTTCAGGGGGGTTTTTTAGCTATGATTTATATAAAAGTCCATACTCCAGAAACAGCTGGTTAGCATTTCCACTATCTTTACTTCTAACTAATAAAGACTTATAATGATTTAGAGCCTTTGTTTTGTCACAGAAATGGATTTTCAAGAGCTTTGAGAGAGAATCTTTCCCAGGCCTCTCTCCCAACTTCTGGTGACAGCCAGCATTCCCTGGCATTCTTTGGCTTTTAGATGCATTATTCCATTCTTTGCATGGCATTCTTCATGTGTCTCTATATCTTCATATGACCATTTTATAAGAACATGAATCAAATTGGATTTGAGCCTCTACTGCAGTATGACCTCATCTTAAGTAATGACATTTGCAGTGACTTGATTTACAAATAAGTGCTGGGGTTCTTGTTCCAGCATCTAGAAGGGTTCAGCAATCTGGAGAAGGGCTGTGTGTAACTTAATAAAGAGTCCAGAGATGAAGCATAATTTTGAAAGGCATTTGGGGGTCAGAGGAGCCTAGCTAAAGAAACTAAGATCTCCTCGTCTCAGGACCCCATGCTTTTTATTAACACAAATTGTCCTGAGGCAAGGCAGAGATATATACATCAAAGGATCAGGTTTCATTTACAGAGTCCACTGTCAGATTGGAAGAATTTGCCTATAGCTGTTCAGGTGTTTGGCCAGTAGGAGGCAATAACATGTAGACTAAGATTTCCTGACCTGTCTGGCAGCAAGCAATCATCCCTTTTCAGGTTTGGGGAAATGCCCTCAGCCATTCCCAACAGGTGACAACATATGTGACTCAGCCCTTGTTGAGTCCCCAAGTTCCATCAATCTTTTAATGAAGCTCTTGCAATTAAAACATGCTGGAACTGGCTTCCAGCAAATAAGGTTATAATCTGAAGCACTGTGGATTAGGGATTCAACATATCTTTTTGGAGGGGGATACAATTTAACCCATAATGGTCATTATGGTATCATTAAAACACATTGTTTTGAAATTTTAAGAAGGGCAAGCATATTGTCTGTGTGCCTATTTGAGCTAGATGCTCCTTAAGTTCTCAGTAACTTTAGCTGGTATTTAACTCTCAAATTAAATTTAGTAATATTTTAACAAATTTAATTTTAGGAAATTAGAGTTGCAGCCATAAAATAATACATTAATACTAGAGGCCTGGTGCACGGATTCGTGGCCTGCAGGGATTGGGCCGAAACTGGCAGTTCAACACCGCCTGCCCTCCTGCTCATTCTGGCCCTGCTGCACCTGCCATGGGCTCATGCCCAGTCAGTTCCAAAGGGGGCGGGGGGCGGGGTGGCGGTGAAGGGCTGGACAGGATCGGCCCTCTGGGCTTGTGGTGAGATGCCCTTACCGGCCCTGGCTCCAGATCCGTTCCACTGAAATTCCCGCAGATTGTCGGGAGCCATCTGGTGGCCGCTTTTATATCATTTCTTCCTTGCGAAGTGTCAAGGGAGGAGAAGTGGCTGCAGTGCCGGAGGCTGACTTCCAGGAGGCCAGCAGCGCTGTGGGGATTATGCCAGCGGAAAAGGTCAATAGGTGAACAGGTCAATAGGTGCCTGGCCTGTTCTCCAGAGATTGAACCTGCAGGACTACTGAGGAGTGAGTGGCTGCCTCCAGGCTGATGGGCCTCTGGGACAGGTTGGGGTGATCAGCTGAACGGCACTCCCACTGTGGGAGTTCACTGACCACCAGGGGACAGCTCCTGCATTGAGCGTCTGCTCCCTGGTGGTGAGTGAGTGTCATAGTGACTGGTTGACTGGTTGTTTGGTCACTTAGGTTTTTATAGACATAGATTAACATAAACAACAGTACCTAATGACATACTAAATTTCAAATCAAAATGCAATTAAATTGCTTGACTACTGGAGCTTTCAACAAGATAGGACACAAGGAATTATCAGTTCAGAACATGAGTTGAAAAGTAGCCACATATTTTCTAAAAAACTATATTCACTT
>NW_005876171.1:5664-10584 GCF_000147115.1 Myotis lucifugus | reverse complement strand
CTATGTGCAATATAACACTG
The DNA here is from genome assembly GCF_000147115.1 of Myotis lucifugus. Classification (NCBI taxonomy): domain Eukaryota; kingdom Metazoa; phylum Chordata; class Mammalia; order Chiroptera; family Vespertilionidae; genus Myotis; species Myotis lucifugus. Next base: position 10,564 of record NW_005876171.1, on the reverse strand, counting down.
GCTGTGACCGCCTTTCTTAAACTCTTCGTCTCAGTAGTATCTTGGGTCCTAAAAACCTTGCAGTCAGAGTTTATTAGCAGCATCATTTATGCTTTTAGTTTCTACCTTGTTGTGGGATCCTAATTTCATAGTGCACATCAGTGCATGGGTGACCTCTGTCACCACACTCAGCCTGCTTTCTGAATATTATTGCTTCCAAAGTAAAAAAAGAATTTTTATGCAGTTTCATGATTAACTTTTTCACAATAATCGAAAAGAATGAAACCCAAATCTATCTTGTGATGTGTATGCCTCAGCTTATTTCGAAAGAATACATAGTAATAGCATTAGTCCTACAACCCAAATATTTTGCATGCCTTTCTTCATCTTGTGCTTAAAGTCTTACATTTGTAGAATGCCCTTTTTGGCATGATATATGTCAGAAATATTTATTCAAATGGATCAATAGATCCACTAAAATTAATTCAAGCCACAGTAAAGTGTGGTCAATGCTATAATTAATTCATGATTGAGGAATAATGAAGAAGATAAAGAGGAAAGGGAGTGAAGGGTTTAATAACATCTAGAACATCTGTTTCCTCAGACACCTTGTAGAGTTATGAAAAGGCATACTGCCAGAGTGGACTTTACTTTTGCTTAGAATAATTTTTGGCGTTATGGTAATAATCTTTGCCCAAACCTTCTTCTTCCCTCCACTGCTTTTCTTTTTTAATAAGAGAGGAAAATGACCTTTTCACAGCAGGACAAGAATAGCTGCCAATGCATGGGTGCCCCCCACTCTCAATATAAAGAACCCTGAAGAAAATCCTATGGGCATTGCCTAACTTTTGTTCTACCCAAGGGATGTGATGAGTAGGGAGGCAATGCCAACCTGGGAGAGGCATGGGTTTCTTGTCAACAGACTTTGAGATCAAATGAAGGCTTTCCATCTCCTGCAACATGCTCCTCATTTCCGTGAGGGGATGTTTTTCCTCCACTTCACTTTGGTGTCACACTCTAGGGACTGCTGTGGTCATTATCACCATCATCATCACTGCGGGACATGCAAGACTTCACAGAAGCCTTGATCTTTATACCTTGTCCCCAAGGGAGGATATAGTTTTCCTTTATTCCAGTCGTTGGCCAGCTCTCCTGCCTGAGTAATAAATAAGGTCACCAGCCTGGTCAGCAGCAGCCCTCCCTCTATTTGTCACAAGTAGTTGGGTTCTTTCTTCTTCCATTTGGCTTGAGACCTTCACTCACCCCTCACTTCCTTTCTTATCCTAGTTCACTGCTTCAAAATAATCTTGGCCATTATTGAAATTCCCCCAGAATCTACAGTATTTTATTTTCTCTAACTCAGAGCTAGAGAAAAATATGTGACTTTTTAAAAGAAAAGTTTCTAAAGATAGTAACAATGGAAGTATTTTTCAGAAAAGTAAAAACTTTTTTGGAAACTTTATTTCTTTTTCATCATCTATCCATTTGCTAGTGATTTTTAATAAACCATCAAGTTTAAATTTTAGAGCAATTAACAAGTCTTACACCTGAAAATGGGAATATTTAGTTTGCTTACCAGATGCCCCCATGTAGATCATTTTAGTTAGCACTTATAATGGGAATTATAGAAACTATCAATTCATGAATTTGTATTATTATCCAGATATAGCCCTCAAGAGTTCTCCTTAGTTAACAGAACTGTGATAGCTTATAACCTCTATGTGTTTACATATATGGACCTAGTGATTATAAATTAAAATATTTTTTCTCTTTATTTAATACTAGAAGCCTGTTGCACGAAGATTTGCGCAATAGGCCTTTCTTCCCCTGGCTGCCGGCACCGGTTTTCCTCCGACACCCGGGACCCAGGCCTTTCGTCTGGCCGCAGCAAAGAAGCCAAGCCTCAAGGCTAGGCTTCTCCCCTCCAGCCACAGCGAGGCTAGGCTTCTCCGCTGCAGCTGCAGCGAGGCTTGGCTTCTCCGCTGCAGCTGCAGCAGAGAAGCCAAGCCTCTTCAGTCTTCAGTCTTCAGTCTTCAGTCTTCAGTCTTCACTCTGGCTTCACTCCGGCCAGAGCCTTTAGTCTTCGCTCTGCACCTGTGTATGCAAATTAACCACCATCTTTGTTGGGTTAATTTGCATACTCATCCTGATTGGCTGGTGGGTGTAGCAGAGTGACACCAATTTGCATGTTTCTCTTTTATTAGTATAGATAGAAATAGAGTGTTTATCAAATAAGGTTATTTTAACTCTATTACAATCTTGAATTCACTTGTACATTTTCCTTAAATTTAACTTACCTGTTTAAATGTTGGCATCTCAGAAGTATTTTTCACCAACTCATAGGTATACAGATTTATTTATATGCAGATTTATATATAGATAGGTGTAGATATAGATATAAACAGAGAATTGCAAAATTCTTTGCTTGGAAAATAGTCAACAAGACAATATCCTCCAGCATCTTATTTGTGGGGAAATGGCTGGTCTGCAGGAGTAGTAACTTGACGTTCTTTGCAGCCTGTGTGTCAGCACTCTCAGATACCATCCTCTCATGGATGCTCATCCTTCTCACCTAAGATCCAGCTCCTATGTTACATCCTACATTTCTTGTAGGGAAAGGAGACAGTATTACTGAAATTGTTAGAGTTAAAAGGTGTATTTTAAGGAAACTTTTAATACTTTTTTAGTAAAAATTATTTTTATTTTTTGAGCTGGGATAAGTGACTTTCACTGGTGAAAATTTCATTTTGAAGCTGATTTTCACAAATCATATTTCAAACCCTACACGCAGAACCTTTCTGTTTCCTTGTCAAGTCTACACAACTCTTGGAGGGTTGAGGAGACCTTCACGCTTGGGCAGGAAAGGTCAGGGCCCTCTTCTTGGGCCAACACATGGTCATGATGAGCAGGGAAACAGCAAATGGAAAGAGGAAAAATGGCACTGGGCTGAACCTGCTCCAAGTATAAAGGAAGAAGGAGAGTTAGAAACCAAAGTAAGCAGTGATGAGACTATGCCTTATTTATATATATTTTTTTAATTTTCCATTTGTGGGCAATATTTTCAGAGAAAGTGAACAAATCCTAAGTGTATAAGATAACCTTTCACACACTGAGTGCCTCTCTATAACTGGTACCCAGATCAGGAAACGGAACATGATTAGCACCCCAGAAGCTCTCCTTATGGCCCTTCCTGTCACTAACTCTCCTCACCAAGGGCAACCACTCTCCTATTTTGATTGTTATAGTACTTTATGTTAATGGAATTTTACATGATGTATTATTCTGTGTCTAATGTCTTTCATTGTTCATCACATTTAAGAGAATCATTAACATTTATTATGTACTAGAGGTATGTAGGGTCCCTAGTGGCTGCCGACTGCCAGCCAGGGCTTCCTTCATTCCACGCCGCCCCCTGGTGGTCAGCACATGTCATAGCGAGCGGTTGAACTCTCAGTTGGTGGAACTCCCAAGGGAACACTTTGCATATTAGGCTTTTATATATATAGATAGTGTGTGTTCACCCTTTCTGCTGTGCAGTGTTCCATCCCTGAATACGACACAATTTATTCATTCTGCTGCTGACAGGCAACTGAAGAATTTCCTTTTTTTGTAGGAGGGAGTGTGAGCTGTTCTCAACAGTCTGTTATGAACATTTTAGTACATCTTTTGGGGGGAAAGAGTACGCGCACGCACACACACACACACACACACACACACACTCCTGTTGAATATAAACCTAGGAGTAGAATTTCTGGGTCATTTGGTGTGCATATGTTCAGATTTAGTGAAAAGCCGGTTTCCAGAGTGTTTGCATGTGCTTATACTCACATCAGCAATGTAGGAGAGTTCCAGATGCTCTTCCTCCTTACCAGTTTTTGGTATTTTCTGTATTTTTCTCATGCTAATGGATATATTTTGAATGGAGTTCTGAGTTCCCTTGTCTTTAATTGCTCCAGTCACAAGTTGTTGATATCATGTCTGATGCTAAAGCCAGCAGAGAGCTATCCAGCAGATTACATACAGAATGAGACAAGGGACCAAATTTCATTCCAAGAGAATAGAAAGGTTAAAGGTTCTTGGACTCAGAACCAAGAGAAAAAATAAAAGGGGTCTACAAGGTTGCTTTTGAATCCACATTATTTTTCTCCCAATAGTTTATTAGATAAGGTAGAATCCATCCTTTCAGGTGGAATCATGCTCTCTATTCTGGTCAAGAAAAAGAGAAGTTGATTTTCAAAAATCTGCAGCTTTTAACATGGCTTTAAATTGACTATAAAATTCTAAATAATCGTTATGTAATGAACAGACCAGTAACAGACTTGGTCCTCATGCTCCTGGGGTGCTCATCCCAAAGTACAGTGAGGAAAAGAACCCAGAAATGCACAAGTTAATGTTCTTGACAAGCCTCGGAGATCACAGTTCTCATAAATATCTCACCAGGAGTATTGTGTTGTTTTCCTGTTTTGTTTTGTTCTTTTGTAAGAAAAACCAACACTGGTGGCAGGGAGAAGCATTTCTATTTGTTCTTTTCTACTTTTCTCTTTTGCTAATGTGTCAAATTATAGACTAGACTCATTTAAGTCAACCAGATGGAAATACATAACATTGCAGCTAAATCTCAGGGCTGCCCAAAGGATCATAGTACTTGGTTTCTTGTTCTTAAAGATAATCAGTGGAGCTTGATTTCATGTCTTTATAATTGTCCTGCCTCAGAAGGCACAGGCCCATCAAAAGACTCTTCACTTAAAAAATCAACAAAAGTACTATAACTTTATAAGATTTTTCCATGGGATTTCTCTCTTTTGGCAACTTGTGAGTGACAGATATTAAAAATAAAACTAAAAACATCCCAGATATCTGTCTTCTAAGACAGAAAAGTCATAAAATGTTTTTTGGATCCCAAATCCATAAAATTAGATTG
>NW_005876171.1:0-5564 GCF_000147115.1 Myotis lucifugus | reverse complement strand
CACATGCATTCTCTTAGATTGAACATAATAGAGAAACTCCTGTCCAGACTGTCCATTAAAAGACTTTTATACCTGTTGGAAACACTGGCATACTAAGCTGTGGTACTGGAGCATGACTCTCAAGTACTCTGTTTAGATGATGGATATATCATAGTGATTTGCATTGCTTTATTTCTCCACCATAAAATTGCCACTTAGCCTTCATAAAGATTTTAATGAAAAAAATTAAGAACATAATCAAATAGTCTGCAAACAAACCAGCAAACTAGTTGGATATAATGGCTTATGGTATAGGTCAAGTATGTTAGCCTCACGTAAGAAAAACAAATAAACATAATTATTTCTAAACCCCCATGAGACACTGAACAAGAAAATATAACCAAATTATTCATCCACACCCTTTGCTTATAAATTTTTTATTTTAGTTCTTCAGACTTAACTTTTAAAATAAATAACCAGATTTTTAAATGTGAAAATGGAAAGCAATTAAATACTTAATAAGTTTAATTTTTTCAATTAAAATTGAGAATGATATTATGAAAATTATGCAATTAGGTTTCATTATGACCACTATATGAGAGAGGTTTCTTTTTATAAGCTGGGGAGGGAAGCAAAGAAAATTTTCAAGAAATTATTATGCTTTACTTGTTTTTGATACATTAATGTTTTCTTAAGGAAAAGTCTACTACAAATTTCTTTGTTGAGCTTGCTTGTTTTCTGGGGACTCTCACAGATTTTTTTTTAACTTTTATTGATTTGAGAGAGAGAGAAAGGGAGATGGAGAGATAAACATAGATGTGAGAGTATAACATTGATTGGCTGCCTCCTGCATGCCCCCCTATTAAGCACTGAGCCCTGAAACCCAGGCATGTGCTCCGACCAGTAATCGAACTGGCAACCTTTTGGTGCATGGGATGATACCCAAACAACTGACCCAGGGCGGATCTTTCTTTTTTATTTTTTAGCAGATACTTGTCTTCAGTGAGAAAACTAGTGATTAACTAAATGCCTAGCTACAGATAAGCACCTTATAAAAAAAACTATACCAGACATTGGGATGATTTAGTGGAAATGCTATGCAAATTGTAAAACATATGTGAATTTGTCCATAGAATTAAATGGAGTGGCAGAAAGCGAAATATTCCCAGCAGGTAAATAATACATGTGAAGTTGGATAATGCAAACAAATTCTAAATATGCATAAAACATAACCAACTAAACACATATTTACTTAAGAGGCCCCATAGAAACTTGTGCTAGACTATTCACTAATATTCATATAATATTAGTATGGAACATATTAAAGGGCATTTGGTCACACATACCAAACATGCAAAGACTGAATGAGTGGTATATATCAGCTAATGTTAGCTTTTCACAAAGGAATGTGAGACCCCAAGAGAGGTAATTCGATGTCATGGTAGAAGGAGGTGACTGGAGCATTATCTTACTAAGGAACTGACAATTCTGACAATATGAAAAAGTTATGAACACACTTGCTCTCAGAGCCAAATAATTAGAACTTCAATCAATATAGCAACCTTGATTAAATAATTAAAGCAAATTATTTTTAGGTAGAGCTGAAAGAATCACAATGGGCACATAATGTCACTTTCGTTAGAGAAAACTTGCTTTTCTTTCCTTTGAATGCTGTATGTATAACTAGATTTAAAACGTATTTACTCATTCATTCACTCGCTTATTTATTCAATAGCAGTGAACAAAATGACAGAAATCCCTATGCTTATTAGGACGGAAAACAAACAGATAGTAAGACATACAATACAGTATGTCAGATGGAGAAAAATAAAGCAGGAAGGAAAGTGGGCAAGGAATGATTTGCAATGAAAATTAGAGTCAGGGAAGGTGACATTTGTGAGACAACTAGAAGGGGGAGTGAGCCCTCTAGCAATCTCAGGGAGTCATGTTCTAGGCCGAGGGAGAGCAAGTGCAAAGACCTTGAGATGAGATGAACTTGACATGTCTGAGGAATGGCTAGAGGCCAGTGGGGCTGCAGATAATGAGTGTGAGAGCAGTGGGGTGACACAGGCTCTGCTCTAGGTGTTGGCCATTTGAAAGGTTTTGGCATTTACTTTGAGACCTGAGACCAAGAAGCATGTTCTATTCATGGAAAGTAGAGCTGAGGGTGGGGGACTAGTTAGCCAGAGGGAGGAGTTGGTGAGGAAGGGCAGGTTACTCTGTGATGTATCAATTATTCCTAAACCTGCTTTCATGTGAATAAGTAAAATCATAAAATAGGGGCTCTATTAGGAGACCTGAGTTCTGTGCCCAGCTAGCTTGACACCCCTTCCCTGCAACCACAGCACCTGTTGGCTCCTCTTTATAAGGTAGAATATTGGGGGCAGGTGGGCCTTCTCTCTTTCCTCCTGTGGCTTTTTAAAATATACTTTTTATTGTTGCTGGTATTACAGATATCTCCCATTTCCCCCATTCCCTCTCTCCTCCCAGCCCATACCCCCCCCACCAGGTCTTTGCTAATTCTGATCTCCCCCACACAAACATGAAGAGATAAATATATCACATACGTCACATTTCTTCACCCAGACACACCCAGCAGAGTTTATTTGGATGAAATAGAACGTAAAGATAGTCTGCATTTTGTTAGAATTCACTTGCTGTGCACTTGCACTCCCTCTGCTGGTGGTGAGGAATGTGAAAACCCATCAGTCTCTCATTGGCCTGCGAGGAGCCTTGGAGAGCCATCTGCCCCACGTGGCTTTGCAATGGTTTAAGCCAGAGGAGGCAGAGTCAAGTGAGCGGTGGGCACAGAGCAGACAACCTTCCAGGGAAAGTTTCACTTCTCGTCCTGCCGCTGGTGCAGCTGCGGGACAGGCACCTCAGCCCCACCCGCATGTAGAGATGCAATGGCCGAATTCCAGAGACTCCGGGCTTTCCTGGGTCGGAGACCTCAGGTCGCTGAGGGCAGAATCCGGGCTTGAGGACATGCTTTCAGTGCTTCTCATAAATACCTCTCAGTGCTTCTCATAAATACGTCGGGGATAGTGAGATTGTACTGTTAATGAGGAGTTAATGTAGCTTTATTTGGAGAACCCCTTTCTTGTGAACTGATTGTTAATTGCAAGGTGATCACAGGTGGGAGGGGACCTATCTCCAGTCCTTAAAAGGCTGCAATTGTCTATTTCTTTATATGTTAGCAGAGCAGTAAAATTAAAGCTTAAAGTCACTTCAGTTGTTCTCTGAATTCATTAAATGGCTATTCAGATTGAATTTTTAAAATCTAGTTGCACACAAATAAAGTCCTAAAGGCTTTCTTGAGTTTTAGTGTCTTTCCTCTGTGAGACCAGAAGGGAGTCATCACCACCAGCAAAGCATTTATGTTCATGTTCTTGTGTGTGCCTGGCATGACCTGGAGTCCCGTGCCAAGTTAAAGAAAAGAAGCTTGGACACTGTTTGGGAGGAAATTAACTTGTATACTTATTCCTTTAATAGTTCAAACACTGCCTACTCCCTCACGTCCAATGGCTAACACCCCAAATGAAAGCGGATTTCTTTTACATACATCGCATTGCCTGGAAAAGCCAACAAATAGAAGACATACATTGGTCAGGGTGCTTGTGCAGTGTTGTGGCTCCACTTGCCTCTGCAGGGGGTGGAGAGCTGGAGGGGCCAGGGCTCCATCCCCCCACCTGCAGGTGGCATGTGAGTGGTATTGACACAGGTGGCTAAGGAGGAGGAAATGCCTGGCCTTTTGTTTCTTGTGAGCACTGCTGGCTGCAGGACTGATAAAGTTGGTCTTATAAGTCAGTCACATGGTGTCTTTTGCCTTCTTCCTTATAAGATAGCTATTTGTATATGTTTCCTATGTAATAACTTGATTATAAACTCACTGAGGGCTGAGACAATATCTTATTTCTTACAGCACCTAGTTTGTACTAGCTTCCCAGAAGAGATTGTTAAATACCTAAAGAGTTATATACCAGGTTCCAAATAAATGTGTATTGAATGAAAGAATTAATAAAGGTATTCATTTGAGCTTTTCCAAAGTATATCAGAAGCTATGGACAAACTTTAATTTATAATGATAATGAGATTATTAGTAATAGCTATATTTGTTAAGAATTTATGTCATGGACTGTGATCAGCTTTACAAATATTTTCCCACTTATTTCACAATCTTAATGAAATAGGTCACAGTTATTTGTTCCCATTTCACAAATGAGAAAAATGAGGCTTAAAGAGATTAGATTAAGTTTGTTCAAACTTTCCCAGCTAAGGACTATGCCCCAACCCATTTACATTCTCTTTGATTATTATCTTTTGAAATGACTTGGCCATGTGGGGGCAGTGGTACCAGGAAAACGTGGTCTTATTCTGCTGACCTGAAATTACTTCAGTGCAGAACAATTAAGGACCATATTAGCAATTAGATTTATAGGAATCCAAATATCTGAAATGCCTTTTATATTTTTGTTCTTTTAATAAAAACACCTTGCTGTGAGGTAAATAGATACAGAGATGGCTGAGATATCTCAACTCTAGTGATTAAATCTTTAAAATCTAGTATGCTGAGGGCTTAACAAAGTGTATGTAAAAAACACCACAGCACCACACTGTACCTGAGGCAGGTCTAGTCAGCCTTCCCATTTGAGAGGCGTCTCAAAGGGCGGCTGAGAAGGAAAGGGGGGAACAGAGGCACAGTGACAGAGGGACTTGGGGAAAAGTTAGCATGTGTCCAGAGAAAGTTGGCTCCCCTAAACTCCCCAGTCATTCAGTTCACACTTTTAACCATACTTAGTGAGTGCAATGCAATATATCATTCAGTTCACACTTTTAACCATACTTAGTGAGTGCAATGCAATATATATATATATATATATATATATATATATATATATATATGATTTTTATTTATTGCTTTTAGAGAGAGGGAAAATGAGAGAGAGAGAGAGAGAGAGAGAGAGAAACATCGATTTGTTGTTCCACTTATTGATGCATTCATTCATTGGTTGCTTCTTCTATGTGCCCTGACCAAAGATTGAACCCAAAACCTTAGCATATTAGGACGATGCTCTAACCAACTGACCTACCCAGCCAGGGTGTGTGTGTGTGTGTGTAGATAGATAGATAGATAGATAGATAGATAGATAGATAGATATAGATATAGACATATAGATAGCAAAGAAATTCAGGTGTACATTTCTGAGTGCTTTAACAGATAGTGAGATAATTGTTTTGAAAAATCCATACAGCTAAACATAAAATGTCTAGCAGGGAAAATAAGGAATTAATGAATTTTGGTGGATTGATTGAGACTGATTAGTGAAGTTGGCTAGAATAACTTTCAGAGGGACCAGTATGAGCTAGAACCCTTCTTATGCCATTGCTCTCAAAAGAACTGTGAGAGAGCAACTAAGTGGATCAGAGCAAATGAATGCTGCCTCCCCCATCCCAATCCCAATACAGAACAGCAAACACACAGGTCTTTGTCTTTTTTAAAGTTAATCCTCATCTAATGACAAAAGGAGGAGGAGGGAGGAGGAGGAGGAGGAAGAGAAAACTCGGTGTCTCCCTACATGCCCAAA
>NW_005876170.1:0-10488 GCF_000147115.1 Myotis lucifugus | reverse complement strand
AAAACAGTTCACAGACTGGACAGGTCTACAGACTAGGAAGCGCCCCTGACCTCTAGGACACCTCCCCATGGAAGTCTTCAGACCACTCAATAATAGAATTTCTCACCAAGACTCCTGCCCCCTCTCTTTTCTAATTCAGTGAAAAACATATTGTCTTATGGTTGTGGAGTACCGTTCTGGTGCTACTATATAAGGAAGGCAGAAATGCAAAACTCAACTTCAAACCTTTGCTGTTGCTCATCCTCACCACCAAAGGGTACACATGTCCTGTTGATGTTCCTGCTGAGAAAATTGTCTTCTCTTTCTCCTCCTCTTCTTCTTCGTCACTGGTGTCCTGCTTTGGATCCTTATGACTATTTACATGGACTTTTGAGATAACCTTCTAACTGTTCTCCCTGCCTTCTTTCTTGACTACATTCCATCTAGCTTCCAGAGTGATCATTCTGAAGCAAAAATTTAATCATGACCTTTCTCTGCTCATAATTCTTATGTAGCTTTTAGTTTCATGCACAGGATAAACTCTAAACTCATTTGCATAGTATAGTTGTATCCTACTACACCATCCAGCCTCAACTCCTGCAATTCTGTACACAACCTCAGCTTCAGCCCATTAAATCACTTCACATTCCTACACTGTTGTATACTGTTTTGTGTGCCTCAGTGTCTTTGCACGTATTGTTTCTCCTGCTTGAAAAGCCCTTCCTACCTTGTCTTCCATCACTCTCCTAGGTAGACTATGGCACTCATTCATTATAAAGAATAGGACTAAATAGTGAGTATTGGATGTTTACTTAGATAGGTACCATTCTATTCATTCATAAGTCTTAGCTCATTTAATCCTCACAGTAATCCTATAAGATAGGTATTAATCATCTCAATTCTCCAGGTAAAAACAAAACAAAACAAAACAAAACAAAATAAGAGGCAAAGCAGTTAAACCTGCCTCAGACATACATTTAGTCAGTGGTAGAGCTGAGTTGGGGCCCAGGCAGTCTCAACCCAGCATGCACTCTTAACCATGTGCTATATTTACTACATTAGGGCATTGAGCACACCTTACTTCATTGTATACTTGTTTCTTTCTTCCGACTCTACAGAGATTTCATTTAGTATCCCCTGGTGACTGATGGATAGCATATCACCTAATAGATGCTCCAAAAATTAGTTGGTGCACAAATTCATGACTATTTAGAGAACAGTAATTTCTCACCATTTAGGTATGTTCATTAAGATGATCTCATTTATTCTTTAAAGCAACATTTTTTAGTAGATGGAGCAGGAACTCTAAAATCATGTTTTGTTACAGGCAAAAGTGAGGAAGTCCAGAGAGGTCCCACTCGCTGGACAGAACTACTGAACTTCCACCTGGGCCTCCTAAATGCATGTAGGGCTCCCTACTGTGCAGTCAGGCCCAGATTCACACTAAGCATGGCCAGGCCACTGCTGACTTTTGAAGGTCAGACTCACACTTTCAGAAGGTCCACCTCAGCTCGTAGTAAACATGTACCTCACATCTCACATCCACTATCTTTTTTGTTATGAAAAAATTTGGAAATTATTTTTTAATCTTTGGAAACTATTTGTCTACATAACTTGGTTAATAAATGACTATGATATCTGAGGAATCATAGTGTATTCACAGGAATCCTTGTGAGCTAAAAAAGATCTCACCAACTGTTTTCAATTATTACTACTAAATTTAACAATTAGTGAACTTGACATATGTTTTAAAGTCATTTAATTGAACATTTAGTAATTTCAATTTTCTAATTTTAGTTTTTCATTTGGGAAACAATACATTTTATTTAAGATCTTGGGCTTTTTAGGGCCCTGGGAAGTTTTATGTCGCTGGTCGCCATGCATCTGTTGCTTAAGCCTTTGATGAGGATTGATGGGAGAAGTGGTATTTGAGTTAAGCCTCAAACTGGGAAGATCAAAGGATAAAGATGTGATACATTTTGAGAAGAAAGATACTTTCAAGTATTCAGAGATGAGATCATGCAAAGCAAGTTTGAAGACCTCTGAACAAATACAATTGTATAAGATTCCAAAATTGGAGATAAAAGAAAAAAGAAGAGGTTGGTTCCTGATGGTGGATGAACTCCAGAGTAAAAGGGCTGGTGGAAGGGGTGGGGGCTTTATCTTGTAGGCAGTGGAGAACCACTGAAGAATTCAGAGACAGCAGCAACCTGACTAGTGTAGTGTTTGGAGATTGATCCAAGTGAAGTGGTGGAGAGTATGGAGAAGGGAGAGAAAGAAGGAGCATACCCATCTCCACATTATGAAAAAGGTCACAAGTTAAGCTTGAATGTTTTAGCCAGCCCAGGTTATCTGTACCATTTTGTGGGGGAAATTTGTGGAAAATCTCAGAAAATTAATGCTATATGTAAAAGTGTCTTGAATTACTAGTTCAAAGTCATTTCATTAGAACAATTGTTGATTCTTGTTTTTGTTTTATTCTAGTATTTTTTATGTATTTGTCATAATGTGTAAGGCATGAGTGTTCATTTCTCTTCTTACAATCTTAAAAATGCGAAGCAAGGTGCCTGCCCTCTAAATTATACTTAATCTCAGTGCCCAATGTTCTGATGCCTTCCTGTGCAGGTGCAAAAACTCTCCTGCATAACATTGTGGAGAACATAATGTTTCTTGGACAAAGATCATAGAGCCAGACGTGGTGTAATTTCAGAAATGGTACATGTGATTCCATTCCAGGTTCCAGCTGACCTAGAGGATTCATATGGCGCTTAATATGGGCCCAAAAGGGAATGAGCCTCACAGTAAGCCCAGGTTTATATCAAGCCCACAGGAGGATAGAGGAGGGAGCCTGGCTGATGGTATCAGTAAGGAATCTGGAGCGATAATTTCAAAGCGTGCCCAACCAGACCAGAAGAGAAACTTGGACTTGTCCCTACCACTAAAAACTGACGAGGTTGCATAAAGAACCAGGGCATTGGGTGCATTTTTCATCCCTGCCCTTCCTCATTCCTCAAGTAGAAAGATTTTGATCTTAGTGATGATTGGAGAAAAGTTATTGGATCACATTTATTAGTGGTATGAGTCACATCAAAAGGGTAGCATAAGGTTCTCAATAATGTTTCTGTTCTTGCACATCCTTGGGTACCATTATCTTTTCTATCTTTCATCTGTTAATAGAAATGGTAAGATTTGGAGGTGGGCATTCTGGTAGAGAAAGGTTATACACTCCAGCCCAGTCTCCTAAAGTTCTAATAATGAAGAGGGGTTTTACTTTCCTTTTGTCATTGCTAGGTGTGTGTGTAGCTCTCCTGAGAAGATAGGTACTTCTGAGTTACCATGTCATCACGCCATCTTTAAGGCCTCAGGACACCACATGACTTACCAGAGGTTGCATTGTATCTGAAGAATAGGTACTATTTGAACATGAGAGGCAGGGACAGCATAAGCAAAGACAGAAGCCACACAAAGCTAGAATAAGGAGCACGTACCAGGCATGAGATTAGAAAGGAGGGCTGGAACCCGGTAGTGGTGAACATTGGTTACTACTAGACGTTGTCAGTTGTCCTTTATTTAGGCAGCCGGCAGCCTTTAAAAATGACCAGTACCCCTGTGTAGCCCCACTGGAAATACCACTGACCTGAGCCATAGGGCCTATCAAAGATAATACAGCCATATGGGTGACTGCCAAATGGGAAGGTGATTGGTCTTGCCATTATCTTGAAGTGGTGAGTTTTTCTATGAGGCACTTGGAAGATTAAAATTTTTCAAAGAATATTGTCAACACAAGCAAAATGTCTATTTGCAAAGGACATGATTTGCTCCAGCATTTTCACATGGCCAGGTTAGAAACAACTTCCTATGAGCATGGAACAATGGCCCCACATAATTTGCCAGTTTTCCTGTTTACCTGGCAGTGGAGAAAAGAAAAGGATTCTTTTCTTCTACTTACTCTCCACAGGCAGCCTATATACTGCTGTGTATTATGATTCAGCATTAACAGACCTTCAAAGGGAACAGACACCGGGGAAGATTTGTACTTGTTTTAATTAATCAGAAATACCTTCCCCAACCCTCCCCAGAAAGCAGCAGTTCTAAACCATTGTCAATCTGTCATTTAGTCCAAAGAGCTTTTCATATTTCCCCCTTCATTTCTATGCACTAAGAGCTCAAAAACTGTCTTTTAGTCAATATTCAGTTAGGAGTTAAGTCGGAAGGCCGTGTTGAGTTCTTATAAAGAGGCATACTGTAGCCACTTGCTCTCGCCTCCATTTGCTTGTGTAGAAAACAAACCATAATTTTTCACTTGTAGGTCTGATCCAACATAAGTTAAACATTATGCCAAATTAAGTGTTTACTTCCTTATAACCTCGTAGTAAATGACAATATCAGAAAAGAATTTTTGGAAAAGAAAACCAAATTCAACATTATATGTTGTGTATATGCCAAAACTTAGGAGGATTTATGACCTAGAACATTTCCTTCTCTGTTCAGAGTAAGAACTCTGCATTTCTGTTTTGTATATCAGCCAAATGTCTTATATAATGCTTTCTTTAATCACTGTCCTTTGACCTATTCTTTTGTTTTCAGCACAATCTATTACTCAAGATTATCTTTGTCACTGAGCTATGGTGTCAGAAACAAAAATAATTTACTCCTAAGATTTAACAAAGATTTTCTACAAATATGAAAGCAACAAAGATATTTAGAGAATGAATTCTTTTTAAAAATTTTGATTTAAGCTAAATTTACCTGCCTACTTTAAATGCCTTATCTTTAAGAACAACCATCAATATGAGACATTTAAGTTAGATGAAAATTTGTACTTGTTCCATGACCTCAGATTTATATAAGCAACACATAGCATTCAGTGATGTGGATAATCCCCCAAATTACACAGTAAATTTAACCAATATAGCCAACCAATTGAAATATTCCAATAAAACTTTCAATTGTTATCTTATAAACATATATAGATATAAATTTATATGTCCTATTTTTAGTGGAAACTATTGGTATCTTCTTATTATTTACACCCCAATCCTAAACAGAATTGCAGTTTTTTAGGTAATCTTCCCTATCCCCAATGTTAGAAATAAATGCAGATTAGTCCAAGCCAATCAACACATAGCATTGTACTGAATTTACAATTGGCTCATGGGTGACCATGTGACCTAAGTGGATTCACTCATACGGAAGGGAAAACTTGTATTTTATGCTTGGGAGAAAAGTTTTACTCTTCCCTTGATGGACAGACCAAGGAAGCACGTGCCATCAGTGCTATTGCAGCCATCTTAAAACCATGAGGAGACCCAATTTTGGCTGGAGTTGAGGTTGAAGATAGTGAAGTAGTTGAGATTTGGAAATAACTTGAGTTTCTGGTGAGTATATTGGGCCATTTTCTTATTGTGTAAGTCATTTTATGGTAAAGTTTTCTTTCCTTTTTTTTCCTATGAGGCTAGCATTACCCTATTTCCAAAACCATATAAAGACACTACAAAGAAAGAATTACAGGCCAATATCTCTGATGAACATAGATGCTAAAATCCTCAACAAAATATTAGCAAATTGGATCCAGCAATACATTCAAAAGATTATACACCATGACCAAGTGGGGTTTATTCCAGGGTTGCAAGGCTGGTACAGCATTCACAAATCAATAAATGTGATACATCACATAGATTGCAAGACAAAAATCACATGATCATATCAATTGATGCAGAAAAAGCCTTTAACAAAATCCAACACTCTTTTTTTTAATAAAAACTCTTAGCAAAGTGGGAATAGAGGGATCATACCTCAACATAATAAAAGCCATATATGACAAACCTACAGCCAACATCATACTCAATGGGCAAAAACTAAAACCATTTCCACTAAGAACAAGAAAAAGACAGGGATGACTGTTTTCACCACTCTTGTTCAACATAGTACTGGAAACCCTAGCCATAGTGATCAGTCAAGAAGAAAAAAGAAAAGGCATCCAAATTGGAAAGGAAGAAGTAAAACTCTCATTATTCAGAGATGAGATGATATTGTACCTAGAAAACCCTAAAGACTCCACCAAAAAACTACTGGATTTAATAAATGAATTCGGCAACATAGCAGGATACAAAATAAAAACCCAGAAATTGATGGCATTTTTATACACCAATAATGAACTCTCAGAATTTAATTTACCATTGCAACAAAAATATTAAGATACTTAGGAATAAACTTAACCAAAGAGGTAAAAGACCTGTACTCAGAAAACTACAAGACATTGGAAAAAGAGATAGAGGAAGACATAAACAAGTGGAAGAATATACCATGTTCATGGATTGGTAGATTCCACATCATTAAAATGTTCATACTTCCAAAGCAATCTGTAGATTCAATGCAATCCCCATTAAAATACCAACAGCATAATTCACAGATCTAGAACAAACATTCCAAAAACTTATATAGAACCAAAAAAAGACTGAATAACTGCAGCAATCTTGAGAAAGAAGAACAAAATTGGAGGAATCACAATAACAGATATCAAGTTATACTACAAAGCCATTGTACTCAAAACAGTCTGGTAATGGCAGAAGAACAGGGGCATACAGCTAAATGGAATAGAACAGAGAACCCAGAAATAGACTCAAGTCATTATGCTCAATTAATATTTGACAAAGGAAGTAATAGCATACAATGGAGTAAAGACAGTATCTTCAATAAATGGTGTTGGGAAAATTAGACAGGTACATACAAAAAAAAAAAAGAATGAAACTAGATCACCAACATATACCATACACAAGAATAAACTCAAAAATGGATAAAAGAGTTAAATGTAAGTCGTGAAACTATAAAAATCTTAGAAGAAATCATAGGAAGCAAAATCTCAGACATCTCTCATAGTAATACATTTACAGATACATCTAGGGCAAAGGAACCCAAGGAGAAAATAAACAAATGGAAGTATATAAAAATAAAAAGCTTCTGTGTAGCAAAAGATACCGTCAAGATGGTGGGAGAGGAGTGATTAACCAGGGACCTCATATGTATATATGCATAACCCATGGACAGACAATAGAGTGGTGAAGGCCTGGGAAGTGTGGGTCCAAGGTGGAGGGGGTCAATGGAAAAAAACAAAACACAACACAAAGGGGACATCTGTAATACTTTTAATAATAAAGATACATTTAAAAATATTTTTATTGATTTTTAGAGAGAGAGAATGGGAGAGGGAGAGAGAAAACATTGATGTAAGAGTGAAGCATTGATGGGATGCCTCCTGCACGCTCTACTGGGGGACTGAGCTCCCAACTGTGCATGTGCTCTGACCAAGAATTGAACCAGCACCCTTTTGGTGTATGAGATGGCCCTCAACCAACTGAGCTACACTGGTCAGGGCTAAGGTAGAATTTTCTTTACTTACAGAATAGGAATTCTGGAACTTGACTTAACTATGTAATTTAGTTTGCATATTTAGATTCAGACATAAGTAGAAATAAAATCTTATTTACTGTGTATGAATAAAAAAACAAAAAAATGAATTATTTCCTTCTAACTCTATAATTTGACCAAAAAATTTGTTAATAAGGCATTAATCATGTATTACCACAAGTTTATTTTTTATTATAACTAAGAGGATAAAGTGAATTCAATAAAATATTCTTCCTCATTGACTTAAATTGATTATTTTAAATATTTTTCAATAAACAATATAAAACATGTTTATTACAGAAAAATCAAGTAATATGGAAATATAAAAAGTAGAACTAAAAGTAATCCCCTAGCACTAACTGGTTTGGCTCAGTGGATAGAGCGTCCATCTGGTCCACCTGCAGACTGAAGGGTCCCAGGTTCCATTCTGGTCAAGGGCACATGCCCAGGGTTTTGGGCTCTATCCTTAGTAGGGGGTGTGCAGGAGGAAGCCAATCAATGATTCTCTCTCATCATTGATGTTTCTATCTCTCCCTCTCCCTCTCTGAAATCAATAAAAATATATTTTCAAAAAGTAATCCCCTAATCCCACTACTCAAAGACATCCATTCTACACATAAAATATATTTTTATTATCTTCATGGATATATATACGTATATATGTAGATATATCTATATATACATATATAGATATATAAATATGTAGATAGATCAATATTATATATACTTTTATGTGAAAGTAATAATCCTATAAGTATACTTTTACATCCTGCTTTTTTGTACAAAAATATTTTTTTTTCATGTTAGTAAATATAAAAAAATACAAGTCTTCTAAGTGGCTTGTAGCAATTTAGTTTATGAATGCACCATAACTTAACCAGTTGTCTGTTGATTTTTGTTCCTTACCATGGTATGTAATCTATAATGAGCATCTTTGTGTACATATTTTCGTACACGTCTACAACTGTGTATGCCCTTAAATATAAAGAGTATGTTTATTTAAAATTTTGTTACCAATTTCCACAGCATCTGTTAATAGTTACACTCCCACTAGTGGGACATGAGACTGTCTGGTTCTCTACATTAAACCTAGACATCTTTTTTATTTTTTTCCAACATTGCCAACCTGTGAGGTGGCTTTACAATTTTGTATTGCATTTCCTTTTCTTCATGTTTATTGCCTCTTTTGATTTTTTTCTTTTATAAATTTCCTGTTTCTTCCCATCCATTTTCTATGTTAGTGGTATTAGCACTTGGTCATATCTGTATAATTTATGTTCTGTAATTTGTTGTTGGATATTGTTTTCTGTTTGTTATTTTGTTGGCCTATATACATTTACCTGGACAAAGTTTCTTAATGCAGTGAAAGCTATCCACTTTCCCCCTTTGTGGCTTATGGGTTTCATGCAATGAAATACCTTTCCACCCAAAGATTATAAAACTGTTCATACATATTTCTTCATGGTTTCATTTTTACCTTCATATTTTTGATTCATCTGATATTTATAATGGTGTAATGAATGAAGTATGAAAGCAACTTTTCTTTCCAAATAACTAGCCAGTTTTTTCAACACCATAGATTAAATAACCTATTTGCTCTCCAGTTATGTTAAATGTCTCCTAATCAAATACGCTGAATTCTTATTAATAGTTGACTTTATTTTTGAGTTCTGGGTAGAAAGCAATTAACCTAACTTTACCTTCCTGTTCCAAAATTACTATGATTTTATTACCATACATTATGATAGGTTTCAGGGTATTTTAATAGGGAAGTTTCTTTTATTACCCTTCTTGAGAATATCCCTGACTCTTCTTCCATTTTTTTATTCTTTGAGGGAAATTATTTTTAATGATTCTCTCAGTCTAAATTAAAAACTGTTTGGATTTTGATTGAAATTCCATTGCATCTGTAGGGTAATGTAGGGAAAGCTGACATTTTTGTGACATTTATGACTAATCCTAAGAACTAAACTATCTCTGCATTAATTCAGATATTTTTTAATATACCTTAGTTTATTTTTTATCTTCCAACATATATGCTTTAAATATTTATCATTAAATTTATTTCTAAGTAAACTATAACATTTATTATATGCGTGCCCTTTCCTGCATTAACCAAAACCCCCCATTCCGTTTGCAAAGTATAGGTGCTCAGGGCTAATGGGCTACTTCCTAATACACCTGGCACTTCTGCCGCATCAGCTGAGATGTGTGCTCAAGAGTAATTGTGTTTCCCAAACCTGATGAAGCTAGTTTCAGCAGTTATTATAATTTCATAATTTAATATTACATAACTTAATAAGATATGATTGTGAAAGCAAAATTTGTGTTTACATTAACCAAATTAATTGCTTTGAGAAGATTCAATTACATCTAAAAATGTCTTATTTTATAGCTGGGCAAAACAGTACAATTTTGATGGAAAAGTAATAAAATCTAAAAATTCTTTGGTTACTTCATAATTTTTACTCTTCTTTAAGCAAATTAAAACTGAAAACTAGAGACCTGTTGCACAAAGAGATTCATGCAATAGGCCTTCCTTCCCCTGGCTGCCGGCACTGGTTTTCCTCCAGCACCCAGGACCCAGGCCTTTGCTCCGGTTGCAGCAGAGAAGCCAAGTCTGGAGGCTTCTCCGCTCTGACCGCTGCCGAGAAGGCAAGCCTCTTCAGTCTTCAGTCTTCAGTTGTCTTCAGTCTTCCAGCAGAGTCTTCAGCCTTCACTCCTGCGTGCATATGCAAATCAACCGGCATCTTTGTTGGGTTAATTTGCATACTCATCCTGATTGGCTGGTGGGCATAGCGGAGTGACACCAATTTGCATGGTTCTCTTTTATTAGTGTAGATATTATGGGTGTTAATGAGGTTGTGGAACTTTAATCAGTGCCAGGGTGTAACCCTACATAAAAAAATCAGAAAATGAATAATTGTAAATTTTAAGTAAAATTAGATATTTGTTACCTTGTGTGCTAAGATTCTCTACTTCAACTAATATTTTAAAAATTAACCCACAGTAATTGCATTGAGAGGAATTCTACAGTTGTTGTTTTTTGTTGGCATGTACTAGTACAAAAAATATAAACTTAAAAATATTTTTTGCTTGTCA
>NW_005876169.1:0-10489 GCF_000147115.1 Myotis lucifugus | reverse complement strand
AGGCTGGGAAATCTTTATAATAGTGAGGCTTCCATTATGATGGTGTTTATTGCAAGAGGGTCCAAACTGTAATATAATACAATTACAATCATGAATATAATTACGACTGTGTGGTGTTGAGGGAATGCAGTAGGAAATTAATTAGAGACAGGTCATTCTAGGATTCCTCCAAGGGGTTCTGATTGATTCAGGGAGATATCCTGGTTCAGGAGAGGTATTTCTTACAAGATCTTTCTTACAAAGGGCAAGTAGTGAGGATTTTAGAACTGACTGGATATCCAGGGAGAAGGATAATACTGAAGTGTGCAACAGTGGTCCAGGTTAATTATTTCATGGGGCTTATTTAGAATTTTAAAACTATTTTGTCGTGTAACTAAAGGACCAATGTAACATACATCAAAATCATTGTTCCGATTCTTTTTATTACCTGGAATATATTTTCAACACAAGTTGTTTTGTAAAATCTTGGAGAAGCAGGTGTCTGAGTTTTATTGTATGTTAGGGAATGCTTAGTCACCTTTTTTTTGTTCATTTAGAGTGACATATGGGATTTTACCTACACATTTTATATTCAATATAAACACTTTCATTAATAAGTATTCTTTCAAATACTTTGTCTATAACTGTGAACTTTAGTAACAAATCTTAGTTTCTTCACCCACAAAATTGGGATAATAATGCTTCAGTCATAGGAATAGAGACAAGGAATACATTTGGCAGTTATAAAGTATAATATAAATAAATTTCTAATTCTTTTTGTAACAGGACATTTCTGAGAACATGATTTTGAAACAAATTTGATTTTCCCTGCTGCCTCGGCTCAAATCCTGGCACAATAAATAGTCAATAACTGTTAGATATAAAAATAATAAATGTAATTATTATTATTGAAAATGATCCTATATATTATAAAAACACACACATACTTTTGAAATTTAACCCCAAATATTCAGGGGGAGCAATATATTAGTTACATATTTATTTATTTATTTATTTAAATATATTTTATTGATTTTTTACAGAGAGAAAGGGAGAGGGACAGAGAGTTAGAAACATCGATGAGAAAGAAACATCGATCAGCTGCCTCCTGCACACTCCCCACTGGGGATGTGCCCGCAACCAAGGTACATGCCCTTGACCGAAATCGAACCTGGGACCCTTGAGTCCGCAGGCTGATGCTCTATCCACTGAGCCAAACCGGTCAGGGCTATTAGTTACATATTTAATTTCAAGGCTTAATTTGTAACGACTATGAATGTAAATGAGACAGGGAAACGAAAATGTACTATTATTTCCCAGGCTCTTACTATCTCCTCCAAACTTTCATCCGGCGTGTCCTCAATGTGCAGCATTGTTTTTGTGTCTGTGGCATTACCCATCTGCATTTCTTCCTTCAGCTGCCTCCACCAGCTCTCTGAATGGCAATAGACTAAATCATTACTAAATCTACTGCTTTTAGGATCAACACTGCCTATATACAGATTGAAGAAGATCTATGCCTATATGCAGATCTATGGATCATTCTGCAACTCCCCCACCCCACTTAACAACATGTCAATGTGAAAATATATATATATATATATATATGTGTATATATATATATATATATATATATATATATATATATCTCAACCTCATTCTTTGAAATTGCCATATACAATTCCATGGTACAGTTGTATCAGAGGTCATTTGGTTGCTCTATAGATGGAAATTTAGACTGTTTTAAAACTTTTTTATTCCATAACCAATGCTGAAATAAACTTCCCTTCTATGTGCATTACATGAACATGTGCAATCATTTCTCTACATTGTATACTAATAGGTAAAATTGGAACTGCTGAGTCATAAGGTATTCACATTTTAAACTTTAATAGATACTGCCAAATTTTTTTTTAAAATATATTTTATTGATTTTCCACAGAGAGGAAGGGAGAGAGATAGAGAGCCAGAAACATCGATGAGAGAGAAACATCGATCAGCTGCCTCCTGCACATCCCCTACTGGGGACTGCCTGCAACCCAGGTACATGCCCTTGACCGGAATCGAACCTGGGACCCTTCAGTCCGCAGGCCGATGCTCTATCCACTGAGCCAAACCGGTTTCGGCGATACTGCCAAATTTGCTCTCTAAAAATCTGCATCAATTTACATTCCCACCAACATGAATGAAATTACTTGGTGTTCCTGGACATTACACCATCTTTTATTTTTGCAAATCTGCTGGATAAAACATATTTCATTGTTTCATTTTATGTTTCCCTAATCACTAGGTGAAGTTATCTGATTTTGGGGATGAAGGTACTACTTGGTTTTTTATTTCTTTTTCTTTTTATTTTTTTATTATATATTTATTGACTTCAGAGAGGAAATGAGAGGGAGAGAGAGATAGAAACATCAATGATAAGAGAGAATTGTCAATTGGCTGCCTCCTACATGTCCCCTACTGAGGATTGAACCTGCAACCTGGGTATGTGCTCTGACTAAGAATTGAACACTGACCTCCTTTTTCATAGGTCGACAATCAACCACTGAGCCACACAACTAGGCAATCTTTGTTTTCCTAATTTCCTCTCCCTCCGACAAATGTCCTTGCCAAAATAAAAATTTTATTAATTATTTTTCTCATTCGTCATTTTAGCCAGCCAAGCCAGGGACTTGTTGTCAAAGATGCTAGTGATTGACCCAGCCAAAAGGATATCAGTGGACGATGCCTTACAGCATCCATACATCAACGTCTGGTACGACCCTGCTGAAGTGGAGGCGGTAAGGCCTAAGCTTCTTTTACTTTCCTTCCACAAACAAATCATAGTAACTGGGTGCTCAGTGGTAAAAAGTGAGAGAATTAGAAACCCAACGAGCATACCAAGGACCTTCATGAAATCCCTAAGTCACAAACTTATTACTTCCCCTCTAAAAGTTTTCTTCTACCTGTGTTTTAAATGTATTTCTTTTTCAGGATTTCCTGTGAGAGATGGTGATTTAGTCCAACAAACCTTAGCGGTCCATGAGATATTTGCATTTGTTTTTGTTAAATTATTAACTCTTCCTTTGTGTTTATTATCAGTCTCTCCTGAGGCAAACTAAGCAGCAGAAAATGTGATAGAGGATAAGTTACTTTCCCTCTATTTCCTTAATAAGATGCCTTCAGTAAAGTTTAGTACTGAAAACATTTAGATTTATAAAGCTTCTACCAGGCCATTGGTGGCTTTGTGAAACCTTGCATGAATTAGATGAGAAAATTGGATATTCCAATAAGGACAGTATTTCAGGTTCATTCTAAAATGACTACCACAATAAGATGTATCTCCGTATTTTAAATCTAGATATAGTTTAAGAATCCCCTTGGAAGCATAACTCTCTATTTTCTTTCTTTCTTTAAAAAACAAACAAACTATTTTCCAGCCATTTAATATCTTCAATCACTTTCTTACATCTTCGCCTTTCTCCTTTTCTCTGTGTGGCATCAGGGCTGTACAGCGCAAATGGGGTATTGGTATTGTCCATGTGTGTTTACAGGGCTACTATTGGGGATGCCCTTCTGTCCCTCTTTTAAATGGTAATATCAGCAATATTACCTTGTACCCAAAACATCAAAATCTCTTCAAATTCTTAGAACACCTGTACTAAATGATCTCATTTTATTTCACATAATACCTTCAAATTACTTTATTTGAATTGGTTCTTAATCTTCTATTTGGAATGCTCTTTTTGTTTTTTTTTTCTCTTGCATCCTTTCTTCTACCCCAAGTTAATCTTGCTCCAGCATAGTTTTGCTTTGTTTCAGCTTCATTTCCTCTTCTTCATTGTGTGCTTGCCCATGTCAGAGATGCTAGATTCAAACTGACATAGTTCTTACCCTTTTATTCTTTCTAAAAAAATTTTTTTTATTGATTTCAGAGAGGAAGGGAGAGGGGGAGAGAGATAGAAACATCAATGATGGGAGAGAATCATCCATCAGCTGCCACCTACATGCCCCATACATGCTCTACACTGGGGATGGAGCCTGATTGGAATCGAACCCAGGACCCTTCAGTCCGCAGGCTGATACTCTATCCACTGAGCCAAACCAGCTAGGGCACCCTTTCATTCTTCATTGGAGAAGTGAGATGTGATAGATGGGAGTGAGGAGTAGGTAGGATCAAATTTTATAGACATAGCGTTTAAAAATCTACTTTCATAGTAACCCAATCCTTAAGCAGTCACACATTTCAGAAACAACACTTCGGTGATAAATTAGTCTCCCAATTCTGGAGATGGGTGTGCAATCCTTGATGACATTTTCTTAAGATCTGCCCTCCTCAGCACTTTTACAGCAATGTAACTTCATTTTGTTTCAAATTAATTTTTAGTTGCTTGAGTTTTACAAAATAAAAGCCCTAAAATTAAATACTTAAATTACAATGCTCTTAGAACTAAAAAATTAATGTTCTTACAACTAAAAAAAAAATAGTCTTTTTCAATCTCTCACTCTTGGGAAATGCTTTTAAGGGTGTTCTTGGGGTAGAATAAAGTAATGAAATAAGTAAGATAGAGTATAATGTATGTGTATGGGACAATTAAGTATAGTCCCAGAATTTTTTCTGTGATGATTTTCAAGAAAATATTTTAGGTTATGTTGATAAATTTTTGAGGCAAACATACATTATTTGAAATTGTTGCTCCTTGTTGGTTTTGGTAGTTCAAATCATGTGGCATACTTTTCTTAGATCTAGACCAGTGATGGCGAACCTTTTGAGCTCGGCGTGTCAGCATTTTGAAAAACCCTAACTTAACTCTGGTGCCGTGTCACATATAGAAATTTTTTGATATTTGCAACCATAGTAAAACAAAGACTTATATTTTTGATATTTATTTTATATATTGAAATGCCATTTAACAAAGAAAAATCGACCAAAAAAATGAGTTCGCGTGTCACCTCTGACACGCGTGTCATAGGTTCGCCATCACTGGGCTAGTGTAATGTGTGCAATCTGTTTTAATGGATTTTGGCTAGTGTTTAATTGGGGTCATAAAGTCTGCATTTGTAATTCGCTTGTAATTATGTTGCCTATAGAAGAGATGGTTGCTTAGAACCTATAACAGTATATTAATGAATAGTTTCAATGAGTTTTTAAACTTATTTTAATTCTTTATGAAAATTCATTTGAAGGATAAAGAGATGAAACTTAGGGTACTAAAATGGCTAGAGCCTTCTTTCAACCATGTCAATATTATCATGTTGGGGCAAGGATAGCAACAACACAAGACATATGCATTTTAGGAGGAGGATCTGATAGAGCCTGAAGGTCAAGGAAAAGGGATCAATTAATACACAGAACAAGCAAGTATTTAGCACCGTAACTAAGATCATTAGACGAGGGTAAACATTTTACATCTAGACGTGTTGCAGTTAATGGGTTGGAATCCTGACCTTGGGCAAGGTTAGTTTTTTGCTCTATGAAACGTATCACGAGGTCACAACTAGGGATGTTAGAAGCAGTGATTGCTATGCTTTCTGCAATACCCTTAGAATTCGTGCCTTTGTTATTGCACGGGAATATATATTTAAAGTATGATGACCGTGCTTTACAGACACATGGCAAAGCTATAATGGAATCACAAGTTTCCTGCCACGACTGACAAGACTATTTTACAAAGTAAACTCCAGTGTGTCTCTATAATCCAAATAAGTGGAAGTATGAAATAATCAAAATTTCCATGGTTATAAGTCATAAGAAGATCCAAGATTAGACAGCTTTTAAATAACTTACATGATGTTAGTAAGAGAAGGAAATCAAAAGATGAAACAAAAATAAGGTCCAGTGGAAGTAAGTAAACAAGTGGAGAGAGGAATAAAGGAGAAAGTGCAAAAGAAGGTGATGTCTTCAGAAAAAGTAGAAAGAATAGTAGAGAAATGCTGTGTGTACTAATCTATTAATCATACTACTATCTCATCATGTTTCCAAAAGTGCCAAAGTACCGAATGAAAAGAGAAGAGCATATGAATGCTGTCATAACTCTGAGGGAAATTATTCATGTTTTAAAAGTCGAATGTCAAGGTTAATAGTGATCTATCTGTAATAGCACAGAAAAATTTTGAAGTTATAACTGCTCAAACTATTCACAAGTTATTATTCAAATAAGGTTCAGAGTAATAAAATCGTGTGCCCCAAAATGAGCACAAAGGCCACACTTCATGTCAATGCTATTTCATGAAACAACTGTGGGAGGCACTCTAACTCTGCTTCGGTCTTCATCAAGAGGGCGAAGATATCATACACACACCAATGTAGTGTATTGGGTTGTGTGCATCTCCACAGGCATAAAAGATGGGTTAGGTTTCAATTTCTCTTCTGCCACTTACTATCTGGTCAAATTTTTAAACTTTTCTGCCACTCAGTTTTTGTTGTTGTTGCTCTTGTTTTTAAACTAAGATTAGGGAGCAGTTCCACTCACTATGTAGTGTTCTTCTGATAATTTTAAGAGTTAATGTTCATAAAGTGCTTAGAACAATACTTGGCAGCCAGGAAGGGTCATATAAATTATTATCATTCTCATTATTATTACTATTATGACTTTTACATACAAGGCTTTACTAGCTTTTGATATAGTAAAGATAGGTATGTATATATTCAGGGAAAAAGACCAGCTGCCCATGAAACTGCAGAAATATTCTACAACATTAAAAATAATTACAGGCCGGGGAGGGTTAGAAATCAACCGGAGGACTTGTATGCATGCATATAAGCATAACCAATGGACACAAGACACTGGGGGGTAGGGGAGGCCGGGGGAAGGTCAAGGGGGGGGGGGGAAAGGAGACATATGTAATACTCTTTGTAATACTTTAAGCAATAAAACAAAATTTAAAAAAACACACAAAACTTCAAGTCAAACCAAAAAGAAAAAAAAATCACTTAAAATGATCTAGTTCCTACAAGATTTTAAAATGTTGCTCCTTTTCCTTTTTTCTTTTTAGCTGATGTATATCCACTGCTACCTTCCAAGTGTAAGAGAATCCAGTGCCATTAATTTAAATAAAGATGCAGACATATGATACAGTTCATAAATCCTCACTGTAACTATTATTATGAAACTAGGGGATATTCAAGGTGGTTTGCGGGAATCACTTTGAATATTTGCCCTGTGCTCTGTTGGGGGGAAATATGGAAATAGTGAGGATTAGTTGCCTTGTTCCTTACCAGATTCTTGAGTGTAGACATCCTGCTAGGGTAGAGGGTGGTTTTCACCTTGCAACCCCTGGGAGTAGAGATGAAGAAACCCTTTCAGAGTATTTTCACAAGCTAAGGAGGAATTGATTAACAATGTCTCCCCGCATATGAAAACAGGAATTAAGAAGAACATGAAATGTGACCATTTTTTTTTAAGACACAGTTTTATTTGTCTCAGAAACTCCAGAACAGGCCAAGAAAGTGCTGAGGGCAGCAGCCTTACTAATGGTTTCTGCAGTTACTCTGCATTGCTAGGGGTGGGCGGGGGAGAGGGGGAGGAAGGAGAGGGAGGATGTGTTCAGTCACCACACCAAAGACATCAAAACCCCAGGCAATCATCTGACAGAGGTCAGTTAAAACTTATGGGTCCAGAGAAGGACATGTCCTTACTCCTCAATTCATGACAAAAAGAAAGGATGACGACCTGATACTAGAAGCATCTAAGAGGAACTGGGCTGGGGCTAGGCTCACAGCCAGCAGTGTTCAGTCAGATCCACTGTTGTGCTGATGCCTTCGTGTCAGAGAGGCCCAGGAACAGTCCTAAGTGGTCGAAACATTACTCTGGGAATCTGGACAGGGGCAGGCTTAGCCAGTTAGGCAGCTAGTATCTAAGAGTCTGTTCTTGAAAACCCAGAGGAGGGGTGGCAAGTAACATAGGACCTTCTGTATTGCAGCCAAGTCAATGTTACAGGAGAGAATGTTAGAACAGAGGCTTGCACATGGGGCTCCAGCTGAGAAGTAGACTGGGGAGAGAGGCTGAGCATGTTTCGATTGGGAATAGAAGTACAGGTATCATTCTTACAGAGACTAAGGGGAAAATTGTGACTAATCCAATCTAACCAGTTTAGGTGGAGCGTGATTTGGGAAGCAAAGCCCATGCTGAGCTTGTTTATAATTTCTTACCTGATTCAAGATTAGTTTGGGAATTGGGATAAGGCTGGGTGGGACTTTAATCTGGCTGTACAGATCCTGAGGTAAACAATCTGGTCTTCAGATTCCCAATGAGAGTGTAACCCAGGAAGCAGAGTAACACTTACATGTATTAGTGCTGAAGTTGAATGAAAATAAGCACTTAGAAAGTGTAAACCCAGAATAGTTAGTGATGTTACACATTTACTGTTTGTTTATAACATAAGGTAATTAACAGAGTCTTAAATAAATTATTAACTATTTCATTACTTTAGGGATTATGTTATTATTATTATTATTATTATTATTATTATTGTTTGTCTACAGCAAAATACTTTATAGGAACAATTACCCTGACTATTATATTAAGCTTTTATTGAAAGGCCATCATAGATTTTATGCCCCTTGAGCAGTCACTAACAGGCAGTATTTAACCTTCTTGTATTTTATTGGTCATTACCAAAGAGAGCACATGAAAGGGATGACCAACCATGCAGGAAATGCATTATTTTCAAAATTCTTGTGACATAGATATGTCCATTTTAATGTGTGTATCTGGAAAATTATTCAAGGTAAATCCTAAATGAGAGCTTAGAGTTCATTGTAGAATGGATCTGTGTGTGCAGCAGTTCAGCAAATATCAACATTCAGAATATCAGCTCTACAATTGGGAGCAGCTACAGGAACCCAGGACCAGAAATTATGATGAAGACAGTAGAATAGGGCTAGACACGGGATTGGAGAATATTGAGAAGAGAATCAGAAGCCTGTGGTCAAAGTAGTATAGCTTCCAGAGCTTGGTGTGAACAGTCCCGAGTGAGAGTTGATGCAGATACTTGGACAAATCCAACAGGTCGGGTGGTTACAACCAGTTCAGAAGAGACATTTGGTTCAAAGTTAGAGGTCTGAGCAGATGCCACACTAAAGGGCCTTGAAGTCAAGAGCAGATACTTTTAGAACAAACCAGAAATTAACAACAGTAGAGAGCTCCTGCCAACCTTAGAGCAAGGAGATGGTTTACTGGAGCCCAGGCATGGGAAATGGTGGCCTATCCCCTGGGAGCTGGGATTACAGACAGAGGAGATACGGCAGCTTATGGACAGAGCAACGGGGAGAAATGGCCTGGCTTCACCTCACTCCCTTATCTCCTAGTGATATCTCCCTCCTGTTGGCTGAAACTAGCCCTAAGCCACCTGATAGGTGATGCTGGAAACGCAGCCTGCAGGTGCCATCCTTGGAGATACAGAGCAGATAAAGGAAGGATGAGGGCTGTCTCTGTAGACAAATAGGTCCAGGGCTGGTAAGCACCTACTCATTTTTTCCTCATTCACATCTCTGAAATGCCCAACTACGTAAAATTAAGGTAACCAAGTGGTTATCCACACTTAATTTGGACAGGAGAAGGCTTTGGAGGTTACTCAGGGCCTCACTGGGTAAAAGTGTAGTAAACATTACCCCTAACAACCCCTAATAACTATCATTTCCTCAAGGATCTTGTGATTTCACAAGTTCTATACCAACCTGAGAATCTTGGCATAAGAGTATTTTTCATTGGGTTTTCAAATGAATGTGTGTACTTCTTTCATA
This sequence comes from Myotis lucifugus, assembly GCF_000147115.1. NCBI lineage: Eukaryota > Metazoa > Chordata > Mammalia > Chiroptera > Vespertilionidae > Myotis > Myotis lucifugus. Next base: position 783 of record NW_005876169.1, on the reverse strand, counting down.
TGTTGATGTTACTTTTTCAGTTGTTTGTTAGCTGGTTGATGAGGAGCGTATATTCTTCTGCTATCAAGTAGGTAAAATACACTAAAAAAGACATCTCCTTTTTGTCTTCTCCCTCACCTCTTTTTGTCTTCCTTCTCTTCTTACCCTTTCCCCCTTTTTTTAAAAAAAATCAAGCTCTACAGAGCTGTTTACATAGACTTTGATTATTTGTTAACACTTTTAGTTATTTTTTCATCTATCCTGTAAAAAGTTATTGAACCCAGATTGCGTGTCCCACCCTGACTTAGGTGCTGGTGATCCAGCAGTGAATTTTATAAACAAAACACAAGGTGCTTGCTTTCATTGACCTTGGTGGGTTTTTATGTACTTAATAGCTATGGAAATATTTATTGAGTGGGAATCTTATAACTCATCATCTTTGGACATAAATTCCTCCAAATGTGGGTTATCTGTCTTATTTGACTATTTGACTTGTTTAGTACTTAATTTTCTGAATGTAAGAAGAAGCTGTAATAACTTATCCTCACAATGTTAATTATTTATAACTAAATTGCAGTGACTACCTTCTAATCTTTAGCCAGATGTGCATCAGTTGCTTTGAATTAATAAATTATGATGATCTATGTCTAGCTATGATTAGATCAAAACAAGATTTTTTGGCTTCAAATATATAAATCAATGTGTCCTGACCAGGTTTTAGTGGCTAAAATGCATAGGTTCTTTTATTTAATTTAAATTCTTTATTGTTTAAAATAGTACATATGTCTCTTTTCCCCTATGACC
>NW_005876168.1:0-10491 GCF_000147115.1 Myotis lucifugus | reverse complement strand
GAGGAGAAGAATTCTATAGTTCTTTGATTAGAGACACAGTCTTTAATGATTCTATCCTCTGGACTGTGAACTTCGCAAAAGTTTCGCAGGTGGGTTTTTAAATATATGTTTTTATTGATTTCAGAGAGAGGAAGAGAGAGGGAGAGAGAGATGGAAACATCAATGATGAGAGAGAATCATTAATCGGCTGTCTCCTGCATGCCCCATACTGGGGATTGAGCCCACAACCTGGGCATATGCCCTAACTGGGAATTGAATCGTAACCTCCTGATTCATGGGTCGACACTCAACCACTGAGCAACACTGGCTGGGCATCAGGTTTGCTTTTTTGTTTTTTCTCTCATTTAGCGGGGACAGAGTGGCTAGAAGGGCTGGAGGTGAGACTTTCTCTTCCCCAGGGTAGTTAAGCTCTGACAACACCTTAGCTGTCTGGGCTCTGTTTAACAGTTTCCCTGAGGATGGGCTTTATTCCAAAGAAGAGAGTATTCTGGGATATTTCAAAATGGCTCCTTTTCCTCTTCTGCCTGAAGCATGAGGGGATTTTTCTGCAATATTTTTTGTGAGAACCTGGTTGAGCTCCTGGGGGTAAATTTCATAAAATTGTGGGGTCTCCCCTGTGATTGGGCCGCCCTGGAGTGTTTAACTGAATTGTTCACACTGAGCCTCCAGCAGTTCCTGCTTGCAGGGCTCTGCTCTGTAAGCCATGACTCCCTGTGTTCACTTGCCCTGTGTCCTGCCCTCTCTTACGTATCCAAGAAGAGCTGTTAAATTTTCAGTCTGGTCAACTTTTTATTTGTTAGGATGAGTGCTGACTTCCAAGGGAACAGAAAACTGTTAAGGTGCTATTGATTTTAAGATGAGAAAGATTTGAATATTTTAACTGTCAAAGATCAAGTTGAAAGAAATAGATTGAATAGTGTAATTTCCCTGGCAAAAATGAGAATGGGTAAGATGCAGAATATAGGTTGAGGAATTATCTTTAAGTAAGGGGAAAGATACAAAGGAAGAAAGAAATGGCTGTTGATGTAGGCAGGTTTGTGGACTTAGAAGTGGGAATTTGAAGTTGCTCTTGTCCGGTGGTTCCACTTTTTCTTGTGAACAGATGATCTGCTGAGTGAAGAAATCGAGGTTGGAGAAAAGGGCTGAACGTTTGACATGACCATTAGGGAGAAGGGGAAAATAACCTGGCCAGAGGAATGAGAACCCACTAGAGAATAGTGACCATGAATTCATAATGATGCCATCTGCCCTGCTGTGTGATATTCTCTGGCTGAATTTGCTACTTGGAGGCAGGTCATGAAACCAGATTGTTGGGTTCAGCCAGGGTGGAGATATCACCAGAAAGATGTGATGGGGGTGGGGGAGGGGAGGAGTGGCCTAAGCAGTTTGGGGCCTGAGAAGAATATAATTGTGATGATGGAAATTTAATGTTGGCCATAGGAGAGGCTGCTAGTTTGAGAGAAAATAAAGGTGTCTGTGAAGGCAATTTTCAAGTGATATCTAAGAAGAGCTGTAGTGACAGTAGTTTAATAAGCAAGGAGAAGAGATGGTGATTAGGGTCTTGTATTCTTGAATTCCTGAGCTAGAGAAAGAACAAGTTTATGGATGGTAATTTTAAGGCTGATTTGTGTGAAAATGTCTTAAACAGAAAGCTCTTAGTTTGTAAACACTTAAAAAATTCTGCAAAAGGAAAGTTTGATCTTTGCATCATAATAGTAGCAATAATATTTGAATCTGGGTTCATGACTTCCCATACCACTAAGTGTAAATTAGGCTGAGTCCTCTGCCTCTTGTTGCATTTTTGTGCTAACTCTGGTATGTAACTAGACCTACTGTTGTTTCCAAACATCCCTCTCATGTCCTCATTTCTCTTCTCTCTTTTCCTTAAATAGTGCTTAATGCCGACAACCTCATCCCATCCTATAATGAACTATCATTATCAGTGGAAGTGGGGCATCCCCTTCCCAGAAGTGCTGGGGGTTGGAGTCATAATAAGATCTCCAGAAAAAGAATTTCTGAGACTCGCAAGGGAGAATGAGTGATGTTTATTTGTGCGGAATTACATCTTTGTGTTTCTAAAGTCTCATTTCCCCTACCCATGGTCAGCAAACTGTGGCTCACGAGCCACATGCGGCTCTTTGGCCCCTTGAGTGTGGCTCTTCCTAAGCCTTAGGAGTACCCTAATTAAGTTGATAACAATGTACCTACCTATATAGTTTAAGTTTAAAAAATTTGGCTCTCAAAAGAAATTTCAATCGTTGTACTGTTGATATTTGGCTCTGTTGACTAATGAGTTTGCCGACCACTGACCTAGTCCAGGCTTTGGAAGAAGTGTAGTTGGGGCTACAGTAGAGCTCAGGTCAGAGCCAGTGTCCAGCATTTCCATTCCATGTTGCAGCCAGGTCTAGTTCAGCATCAGGCTAGTTACAGTTCATTGTGTGTGGGTGAAGGCAGGAGCGAGAGCCCTGAAAGCCAGGAGTCCAGAGCAACAGGCCAAGAACCAGGAGGGCTAACTCCTTTGTTTAGGGAATTAAATATCTCAAACCTTCCCCAGCTTGCAGTGGCCATGCTTACTCTGGCCAGTGACCTGTTCCCAGCCAGCATCTTCCCTAGTCTCCCCAACTTTACTGGGTATGTGTCTAACTCCCCCCTTTCCAGACCAGTCCCCCACAGTGATCTGCAGGGAATAGACCAGTGGCTCCCTGGGGAGTTAAACCTGCAGCGTCCCGGCAGATCTGCCCAAATGACATGCCCGTAATATCTGGCCTTCCCTTTGCTCCTTTCCTGTTATTAATGATTATGTTAATCACAACAGTATCACTGTCACCTCCTAATCTGTGTGATTTATACCTGAGCCTTGGGAGAGACCATGCCTTACTCATCTGCTATTTGCTATTAACACAAGTAACTTCCATCTCTAAGATTGACTCTGTAATTCAAATCTGAAAATTCCGGCATGATGGTGGGCAGCTGGGGTGAGGTGTATTTCATTGGGTAGAGTCTTTCGGTGCCTGCCCAATGGGACCGAGATGATTCCTTCTTTGCTTCCTTATTACTTTGAATAGTTGGAGCTTGGGTTGTTTTTGCTGAGCCTTGCTGTTTATAAGGCCTGCCTTTGAGTGGATTGATAAAAAGACATTGTATTTGCTTTTTCTTGCTGCTATAATAAGTTACTACAAACTTAGCAATTTAAATTAATGCAAATTTGTTATCTTACAGCCCTGTAGGTGAAAAGTATGGGTAGACATAGCTGGTTTCTCTGCTCCCGGTCTTAAGAGACATACAGCTGTTGGCTGGTGTGGGCTGTGGATGTGGCCTGAAGGCTTTAGGGGAAAATACACTTTCAAGCTCATTCAAGATTTTGGCAGAATTAAGTTCCATATGGCTTTAGGGCTGAGGCACCTGTTTCCGTGCTGCATGTTGTCTAAGTGTTATTCTCACCTTCTACGGGCCACCCATATTTCTTGTCCTATGGTCCCCTTATTTCATCTTCAAAGTCAGCAACCATGGGTTGAGTCCTTCACATGCTTTGAATCCCTCTGACTTCTCCTGCTTCATATATCCTGCCTCCAGCCAGAGAAAGCCCTCTGCTTTTAAGGAGTCATTGATTAGATTGGGCTCACTTTGCTAATCCATGAGAATCTCTCAACTTTAAGGTCCTACATTTGAAAAGTTCATTTAGCACTTTATATACCTTTGTTCTTCAGTATATAATTTCCTTTTGCCCTGATTGCCTTAGTTTTAATCTTTTGTTTTCAGCAATTTGAAAATAATATGTCTAGCTATTGTTTTTGTGTGTATTTATTCTATTTGATGGGTTTTTAAGCTTCTTAGATTTGTGGGTTGGTGCCCATCATTGATTTAGAAAAATTTCAACTATTTCTCTCTTCAAATATTTCTTCTGCTCAGTTCTCTTTCTCTTCTAATTTTCTAATTACATGCATATTGAACTGGTTTATATTGTCCCTCTTAAATGCTCTATTTTTTTTTTAAAAAAAGTCATTCCTTTTTATTTGTTTATTACAATGTTTTTCATTTCTGACATCTCAATATGATTCATTATTACACTTTTCTTCTCTCTTCTCAGATTATCATCTGATCATACATACTGTCCACATTTTCCACTAGAGTCTTACGCATATTTATGATAGTTATAAATTTTCTATCTGATAGTTCTAACATCTGTGTCATAAAAGTCTGTTTCTATAGATTGCTTTGTCTTTTGACAGTTTTTTTTCCTTCTTTGTATATCTCATTTTTTGGTTGTTTTAAACTTAGCATCTTTGACAAAAGAGACAGAGGAAAATAGTTTTATGCCTAAAAATTAGCATACATTTTCTATTGTTGAGCCTTTAGGTTGAGACATTTAGGTCATGGGTTGAGCTAGATTTGTTGTTTGCCACAGTTACTTCAGTGTGCTACAGGATTCAGATTCCTCTGGCATTGCCTTGCAGCCAGAGCTGACTGACCAGAGGGTATTTCTCAGTGTCTTCCCTTTGAGCCTGCATCTCAGAGGTTCTCTCCATGCTCCTGATGCTGCCTCAGCACGAAACTGTGATTACTTGTTATTCAGTGCTTGTTAGCGTGTTGCTAGGGGACTTGGGGAGTGTTTCCTCTGTTGTTCTGATCCAGACTCAGTCTTAGGAAGGCACCCTTTCCTGGGTCATAGGAGTGGAGTGTTCTCAGTGATCCTGACTCCCTCTCTAAGGGTCTGGGTTTAGGAGGTATTCCTGACCTTCTCCCAGGGAGAAGATATGTTTTTCTAGTCCCTTCTCCCAGCTCCAGGTGGCTCTTCAACTGTGCTCCAGGGCATGTCGTGTCCCCTGTGGGGCTAGGAAAGATAGGAGAGAAGGATCTTGGTGGTACTTCATGACTGTCACAGTGGCTGCTCTTTCCCCAGCCTTGAGCCACAAAGGAGGCTTTCTCATGACTCTCTTGCTGCTTCCAATCTTTCCATTAAGTAACAATGAGTTTCATGTAGAAAAACCATCAAGTGGGTGCAGATTCTCCTCATGTCTGAAGTTCCCAGGCATTCTGCATTCTCATGATATTCCACACTAGGCCGAGAGGAAATCGTTATAATTTCCAACCAAATTCTTCTTACCACCTCCCATGACATCTACTGACATCTCTCCTTGGATGTGCTTGTCTTTTCTTAGATTCCAGGTTTCCCTATGATCTCAGTTCTGAATAATTTTAAAAAGCCAGAAAATCTGAAGATTGTTTGGGTGCTCTTTTTTGGTTATTATAGGGTGGGAGTGATATTTTTTCCTCCTTTCTACACCCTAAATATACATGGATGTAGAAATAAGAAGTTTGATGTTTTAAAGAAGTTTTGGAACACTTTTATACTACATTCCTTTTTTAAAACTATAGCTATGCATACTCTTTTCATTAGTTTTCCCAAAATAGTACATGAGAGTGTATTTTTTTCAGATGGTAAAATTATCCTGGATAAGAACACTGCTGTAAAGTATATCCTCAAAGTACATTTTCTGTAATGGAGTGAGACTGCAAAGAAAAAGCTTGTTCCAACCGTTGCTTTGCCTCTTTCTCTCACTCATATAAACTCTCCTCTGTTCTGTTTCATTTCTTAGTCAATTTATTGTTTGTAGCCACATGTTTCTCAATTGGGCCAATTTTTATGAGCTCTTCCAGAAAAAAAGTAACATGCAGTTATGCTGAGTCCCAGCACAGTCTTCCTGCACATGAGCTGAACTGTGAGCCGTGGAGCTCCGATCACAGTTGAAGTTTGATTCTCCCCTGACAAGTAACTTAACATCTCTGGTTTTCCGCTTCCTCATGTGTCTAGTTCTCCTCGTTTCTCACTAGCTGATCCTCAGTCTCCTCTGCAGACTCATCCTCATCTCACCAATCTCTTAAATTGGAGTGTCCCAGGACTGAGGCCTTGGGTGTCTTCGCTCTCCTCTCTCCTCCCTTGGTGATTTCATCTAGTTTAATGACTTTAAATATCATCTAACCACTAACAAGCTGAACATTTCTATCTCCAGCCCTGACCACACCCCTCAACTTCAGACCTATTTATCCAGGTCCCTACTCAGCATCTCTGCTAGCCTTTCTAATAGGTTTAAGAAGGGAATCAGATACCAGGAAACAGCAGTGGTATCTGCCCCATCATCTGACATACCATGTGTCTTACTTATTATTTGTCTAGCTCTTCTCATTAGAATGTAAGCTCAATGAAAACATGGATTTTTTTGTTTTGTTCACAGGTATATTGTTAGCTCATAGAAGAGAACTTGGCATATCTAGATGCTCAATAAATATTTGTTGAATGAATGAATGAATGAATGAGTGAATGGATGAATGAATAATTGAATTTTTATCATAATTTGAAAAAAATCTATCATTCCTACAGGTTTGTCAATAGATGCAAAAGATTCTTCCATGTGTAAAGTATTGTCAATACTATTGTTATCAGTGAAAGTGGGTTATCCCTTTCGATATAGAAAGTGGACTCTTTACAATATCTCTAGAAAAAGAATTTTCTGAGACTCACATGGGAGGATGAGTGATTTTTATTTGCGTGGAATTACATCCTTGGGTTTCCAAAATCCCATTTCCCATAATTCAGTCTTGGTAGGTGTGCAGCTGGGGTTTCAGTAGAGTTAAAAGCAAAGCCAGCATCCAAAGTTTCTGTTTCATGGTAGAGCTGGGTCCAGTGTAGCAACAGGCTAGTTGTAGTCAATTACTGCATTGTGTGGGGTCCACATGGCCCTAAGCCATGTGGGTGAATATAGGACTATGAGAGCCCTGCAAGCCAAGAGCCAAGAGCAACCAGGAGCACAAGAGAGCAGGAATGCAGGGGCCAGAGAGTGAACACCTTTGTTTAGGGTATTAAATATCCCAAATCTTCCCACACTTACAGTGGCCATGCCCACTCTGGCCAATGACCTGTTCCCATGTGTGACTGACAGACAATTACCTTCTCTATGTCTCCCAGACTTTACTGGGCATGCGTCTATTCTCCACCCTGTTCAGTCCCTTCCCCCAGCCATCTGTAGGGAATGGACTGTTGGCTTCCTGGGGAGTGTTAAACTGCAGTTTCCTGGTAAAGTTGCACAAATGACATGCCTATACTTTTTTGGCCTTCCCTTTGCTCCTTTTCTGTTATTTATAACGAGGTTAATTATAACGGTACCACTATTACTTAATATTGTTGTTATGGATGAGAGACCAGTTGGGAGCCGAAAACCAAGATTACAGGCTGTATTAGAGGAAAGAGACCTGCTGGGCTGTCTTGCAATGGGAGGACAGCAACCCGTGCAGAGGTGGGCACTCCTTTTGAGGGGCGGAATGGGAAGGAATGGGGGCTTAGTGTACTCGGCGCACGCTGATTGGTGGCTGAATGTATGATCCATATAGGAACAACGGCTTAGGGTATTTGGCAGGTGTGGATTGGTGGTTCAATGTATAGTCCATACAAGGTCCATGGTTAATCATTCAGGTATTTTCGGGCTGCAGGTTACATCATACTCCGCCCACCAGTTGGGGGAAGGGAGGATCTATCAATTGATAATGTATACTTATAATTGGAAGATATCTGTGAAATGGAAATATTTTTAAAATTGCCAAAATAATGGAAGATTTAAGCAGAGAATTGTCTAACTTAAAATCTTATGAAGAACAGATCATATATCTAGTATGGTTCCCAGTAAGTTACTAACTGTAATGGAAATCTTCTAAGATCACTTACGGAGGGTTGGGGAGAGGCCACACAGTGAACATGTTGTAAAGGGAAACTAAATCAGCGCAGTCACTCATGACAAAATTTATCTTCATTAAAAAAAATTATTCATCTTCAGGGAGGGGATCCTCTAGGGCCAGTCCTGTCCCCACTCAGATGATACTGTTGTGACATTTGCCTGATATGCATTGAGTGTGGCTTGGACTTGTGTCAGGAATAAGGCCCGTTTCTTTCTCAGGCAAACTCGTTGTTTTCTTGGGCAGACAGCAAGCTCTTCGAGCTAGGACTACGTAGCAGGGATTGTCGGCCTCCGAACCACCATTTCTCTCTGCCTGATGACACGTGTGTTGATTGCTCTCTGTGGTTATGAAGAGCTTTTGCTGAGTTTATGAGGAAGACATGTCCTGGTTTCCCTGCCTAGTCTCTTGCGAGCCAAGCCGTAGGATTCTGTAAAAATAAAACCCAAGTTAACAAATGAATGACAAACACATTTTACTTTTGTCCTGGGATTGGTGGAAACATGCCATTTCCGATAAAAATAAAAGCTGCCTCTGCGCATTTCCATGTGTGCTTTTGTGTCTTGTGGATTTATATGCTAATTATCTGGCATTTCAATTGGGGCCCAGAACTGCAGGAAAAAAGGGTTCTCTATCCCTTGAATACTGATGCAGATCAATATTGGCCCCTACACACATTTTTTGTGCTAAGATGATCTAGGGCAGATTATCTACTAAGACTATCTATGTATAATGTGAAGGCCCATGGAACTGGCTGGCCCTTGTTCTGTGTCATACCATGTATTTTTGAAAGGAGTGGCTTACAATACTGTAAAAATATTTGCAATTGCTTATCACAGTCAGTTTATTGCCATTTTACTTATTTCATTGCATAATTAATATTTAAATTATAATAGTGAAGGACAGAGGAAAGGAATAAAAAGTAAAGAGAGACTCCCAGGGAATGGCCATTCTAAAAATAAATGTAATGAGGGAAGTTAGGGACAGCATATAAATGAAAAGAATTCTTAAATTGATTAGAAGTGATTCCGTGACTAATGGCTAACCAGTGAAATTCTATTCAAAGGGTAATTCCAAGATTTCATAATTCCCAGCCCTCTTCAGACTTTTTATAATTTTGCCAAAAAATCAGAGTTGTTGCCTTTTTGGCCCAAAGTTAATGCTTCCTGTTTGTATTGCTGTTTCCAAGTTTTGGGTTATTATGCCCCATTAACAAATAACAATAAGTCTCTCAGATACCACTGAATTATTTCTAAACGGCAAATATCTCATGTATATTCCTAAATGCCATATTTGAGAGGAAAATATTCTGATGAAAAACAGAAATGCAGTACCTAGGATTGCTGTAGTTGGGCCGTTGTTGGAGGAACTAGTGTTTAGGAGGGCGGAGGGTTCTCAGTTCATCCTAACAGCTAATCCAGTCTGACTCCAGTGTATCTGTCTAGTGTCATTATTAGAAAGAACTGACACGATTACTTTCAAGTCCCTTGTAACTCTGAGAGTCCAAGGACCTATGAACATGATCCTTCTATTTCAACCAAAGCGACCTATTTCTTTTTGTAACTAAGTGTAAGATGTGTAGTTCAATATGAGTTTCTGCTTCTACCATTTTCCACCTGAAATGCTCTTCCAAGTCCTGCTTTTCATTTGGCTTTTTCTTTCAAGGTTCAGCTGAAGTTCCAACTTTTCCCCATGAATCTTTCCCTGGACAGAAACCTCTAATCCCTCTGAATTCAATAAATGACAAACATTACTTTGTATGAATAGTATCTCTAACTGTCTGGTCATTTTCTCAAAGGCAAAAATGGTATTACTTCCTCAGAGAAGTGTTCCTAAAAATATCTTCCTCCTTGCCTCAGAAACTCCCTTTTCTTTCTTTGCAAATGCTCTCTCTGGATATAGCCATCATGTGTTAGAGTTAACACTTAGACATCAGTAGCCCTCATTTCAGAGGTACCAGGGTTGGAAGTGTCTTACTCATTTTTGCGTATGTACTGTTTCACCTGGGCCTGCAACATTATTTTGTAAGTTTCTTTTCTTTTTCATCTATAACAGCGGTCCTCAACCTGTGGGTCGCGACCCCTTTGGCGGTCTAACGACCCTTTCACAGGGGTCGCCTAAGACCATTCTGCATATCAGATATATTTTTTTTAAATATATTTTATTGATTTTTTACAGAGAGGAAGGGAGAGAGATAGAGAGTTAGAAACATCGATGAGAGAGAAACATCGACCAGCTGCCTCCTGCACACTCCCTACTGGGGATGTGCCCGCAACCCAGGTACATGCCCTTGACCGGAATCGAACCTGGGACCCTTCAGTCCGCAGGCCGACGCTCTATCCACTGAGCCAAACCGGTTTCGGCCTGCATATCAGATATTTACATTACGATTCATAACAGTAGCAACATTACAGTTATGAAGTAGCAACGAAAATAATTTTATGGTTGGGTCACAACATGAGGAACTGTATTTAAAGGGCCAGAAGGTTGAGAACCACTGATCTATAAGGATAGCCTTATTTTGACCTTTAAGCCAGGAGCATTCAGGAGTCATCTACTATTTTAGTGCTAGATGTAGGAGGAGGAAGAGGTAACATAAAGTAGGATTGTGTGATTATTACATACAAATATTAAGAAGGATAGATTGGAGAGGTGATGAATTTGACTATTATAAGAATGGGTAAGATTGCCAGTCTTTTCAGGATAAGTCTATGGGTATTATCAGGCCCAGAAGACCCCTGGCTCCATCCCCCAAAAATAAATGAG
>NW_005876167.1:0-10493 GCF_000147115.1 Myotis lucifugus | reverse complement strand
TTTTTTAATCTTTCTCACCTTTCAGTATGCCTTCCTCATTACTTAATCATTTCTAGCTTTTGACATAAAATGAGAGTTGTGCAACCTTTCCTTTTACTTGAACACTTAGAGGCCATTGTAGGGTTATTAATTTGCCTATTTCAATATTATTGTGTCTCAAGGAATAGAGAAGCCTGAGGAGAGGGAAAGAGACTGGGGAATGGCCGGTCAGTGCAGCAGTCAGAACACTCAACATTTATAATTTAAGTTCCCCTTCTTACATGGCTGTATTTCATGGTGCACCAAAACAGTTACAATAGTGATATCAAAGATCACAGATCACAAATCAAAGAAACAAATATTACAATGAAGAAGTTGAAATATCGTACAAATTAGCAAAATGTGACACAAAGACGCAAAGTGAGCAAATGCCGTCAGAAAAATGGTACCAATAGACTTGCTCTGTGCAGAGTTGCCACAAAACTTCAATTTGTAAAAAACACTATGTCTGTGAAGCTCCGTAAGGCAAGGCACATAACATGAGGTATGTCTGAATGGTATAAAATAAGGGGTCCAATTTAACTTTTTTGTATGTGGCTGTCTAGTTTTGCCAACATCATTTATTGGAGAGATTATCTTTCCCCACATTTTATATTCTTGGCTCCTTTGTCATAGATTAATGAACATATATAGTTAAGTTTATTTCTGGGATTTCTATTCAGTTCCATTGATCTATGTGTTTGTTTTTATGCTGATTCTATACTGTTTGATTAGTATATCTTTGGGATATAGTTTCAAACCAGGAAGCATGATGTCTCCAGCTCAAGATTGCTCTGGTTATTTGGAGTCATTTTTGGTTCCACACAAATTTTAGAATTGTTCTATTTCTGTGAAAAATGCCATTGGAATTTTGATAGTGATTGTCTTAAATCTGTAGATTGCTTTGTGTAATATGGGCATTTTAACAATATTAATTCTTCTAAACTATAAGAATAGAAAATCTTTTCATTTATAGTGCCTTTAATTTCTTCTATCAATGTCATAGATTTTAGTGTACAGGTTTTTCACCTCCTGGAATTACGTCCTTTTTGATGCAATTATAAACAGAACTAGAGGCCCGGTGCATGAATTCGTGCATGGGTGGGGGGTCCCTCTGGGTGGCCTTCAGGGATTAGGCCAAACCCGCAGTCCAACACCGCCTGCAGCTCCTACCTGCCACTCCCGCTCATCCTGGCCCCACTGTGCCTGCCATCAGCTTGCATCCAATCAGTCCCGATCAGGAGAGGCTCACGTTGCCGCAGCAGTGCTCACCAGCCATGAGCCCTGTGTCTGGCACCCTTCCAAGGGGAGTGGCCTGTGGGTTTGGGCTGAAACCGACTCTCTGACATTTCCTGAGGGGTCCCGGATTGTGAGAGGGTGCAGGCCAGGCTGAGGGACCCCACCGGTGCACCATCAGCCAGGGAAGGACCCTGGGAGGGCTCCAGGGCATGTCTGGCCCCTCTCGCTCAGTCCCAATTGGCCGGACCCCAGCAGCAAGCTAATCTATGGTCAGAGCATCTGCCCCCTGGTGGTCAGTGCATGTCATAGCAACTGGTCAACCAGTTGATTGTCTGCCCCATGATGGTCAGTGCATGTCATAGCGAGCAGTTGAGCAGCCTTAGCATATCATTAGCATATTACTCTTTGATTGATTGTTCAGTTGTTCTGCTGCTCGGTTTATTTGCATATTACACTTTTATTATATAGGATTGTTTTCTTAATTTTTCATTCTGATAGTTTGTTCAACTAATCTTTGTATACTGATCTTTGTATACTGATTTTATATCTTGCATCTGATGCCTTCCTAACAGAAATAATCTAATCAATTTTTATCAAGAAGTAGAAACCTAAGGAAGCTTGAAAAATAATAAGTAAAAATGCATCTTCTATTTTTGGACCCCTCACATCTGTTTACTGCACAGGGAAGAATGACTCAGCATTCTCTTCAGTAAAAACAATGCTTTATTATTCTCTAATTACTAAAGGCTGGAGACTAATTCACACGCCTTTTTTAAAGCAAAAACTGGGAACCAAAGGCACTAGCAGATTCCATTAGTTTCCTGGGACATTATAAAAGTGAAATATTGTATTGTGACTCTGGCAGTAGTCAGGCGTTTGGAAGCTAGAATGTCCTAATAAAGTAAGTGTACAGTGCTCTCTGGCATATATCAAGCACATTAGTGCTTAGCAACAGGAGTGAAGTCTCTGAAGTCTCTGTTTTCTATTGAGATTTATAGTCTTTTTGTAAAAGGAAATGGTTCAAATGGATAAACAATCCACAAAACAACCTAATGGATAAAGTAATAATAGCATATCAGTAAAATGAAATCAACCTGAATGCGGCGACCTGGATGAATCTCAAATGCATTATGCTAAAATAAAGAACTCAGATTATAAAGGATTACACATTATGTAATTTTACTTATATAAAAACTTTAGGAAAATTCATATTAGTCTATACTAACAAAAAGTAGATCAGTGGTAGTCTGAAAAGGGGAGGGTCAGGAAAAACAGAAGGGAGAAGTTACGAAAGGTGAACAAGGACACTATTGAGTTTGACAGATACATTCACTATCTTGGTCTTGGTGATAGTTTATACAACCATGAAAATTTATAAAACTGCATAATTTAAATATATTCATCTTATTATTTTATAATATAACTACCTCAGTATGTCAATTATACCTTAATAAAGCTGTGAATAAAGGTAATTAGTATCAGGTATTTTAGATAATCCCTTGTTTTTGGTAGGCAATAGTTTGTAACAATTTAGATTCATTGAATTTTCCCCCAGATTAAATGAGTAAACTTCAGATTTTGGATTATTTATTTTGAGAAATTTAAACATTTCTAGTATTTTATAAGACAGCTTTAAAATGCTTGGTTGTTATAGCTAAGAATGGCATTTAGACTATTTAACTCCTGAAAATTTTCAAATTTTCATTGATTTTTATATCCATTTTGCTTTACATATACAAGAACTCAATATGGTTTGGCTTAAATTTATCTTCTTTGTAGTTTTTTAAGTGTAAAAAAGTAGAGATGAACAGATCCTTTAGAGAAATAGTCATATTAAGAAAAGATAAAACTAACAAATCATTTAAAATAGGACAACATATAAATTATGAATTGCTAGAGGGAAAAGTTATGTAAAGCCTCATCTAGTGCTGGGCATACAGCACATTCAATAAATATTTGATGGCCTGAATTGACGACCAAGTTAAAAACAAATTGAACAATTTTATTTTCAATTACCCAGTTTCAAAAGTTACCCTTTGAGAAACCAAGCCAAAAAATATCAAAACAACAACAACAACAAATCTCTAAGTCAACCAGCATAGCTTCTATATATAGGACTGAAATTTCACATATGTAAACAAGAAAGAATGTACCCAGAGGGAGAAAGAACCTATAAGAGGAGAATTCAGTATGAGACATAGATCCAAAATAATAATCATAAAAGTCTGTTTTTTTAGCATTTGTGGAAATACATACCATTTCAGGAAAGCAATAAAAAAGATTAAAATAACCTTTTCTGAGTGAGAATAACCCATCCAAAAGTTAATGCCAAAAAATTGTGAAGAGTAAAAGTAATAAATTCACTTTCCCAGTAAACTATAGAAACTAAATTTTAGCACAAGGCAGCACACAATTGCAAATTAAGGAACTGTTCTATCTTCTGAGAAAACCAAAAATAGAAAATGAGCTTCTAGAAAAATAAATGCAAAATAAAGAATTCATCTAGGTATCTGGCTCTCTTTCATTCTCTTTTGCTGTTTTAGATCTAAATAGCCATCATAAACAGATTTTTCCATTATGATATTGTTGAAAATCTTTGCAAATGATTACTGCTATTCATATATTTTCCCCTTTCGTAATTCTATATATTTGAGCAAAAATATAGTACAGCTGAATTCAATTTATATGTTGTATCTGAAAAACTCAGCAGAGAAAAATCCACAACAGCAAAAAACAATACAATTCCTTCTGATACAAGCATACACTCCTTGTGCTAAATAAGACTTTGTTTAAATAGTATTCACAGTATGTTTGAAGTCACTCTTAAAAGAACCTACAAGTCAATTGCAAAGTCCACTGTTATTTTACTGAAATTTTCACAATATTACATTAAATTTATAATTTTTAAGTAAACTATTTTGACCATTATTTGATACTACTTATTGAACTCCCATATAATGCCTTTATCATTGTCTAACAGTTTATGTATATACCTTATTTTCCCCAACTAGACTACAAATTTCCTCAGGTTGTGTATAATATATTGTTGTATATAACTTACGTGTTTACCAGGTACAGCTTTGCACATAATAGGAACTCAAGAAATAAGTGTTTATTGACTGGCTTAATCAGGTGTTTTCTTTATATGACCTATAGTGACAAAAAGCAGATAAGGAGTAGACTGGGGAAGGGAGGAACATGAGGGCCATAAAAGAAAGATTACAAAGAAGTTTTGTGTTTTGACGGATGTGTTCACTATTTTTATTTTGGTGATTGTTTCAAAAGTTATACATGTACCAAAAATTATCAAATTGTATAAATATATATTTACCTATGTAAATTATACCTCAATAAAACTATAAAACAAATGGGTCATTGGTATTGGGTGCTTTGATAATCACTTGATTTTTGGTAGACAACAGTTAGCAACCATTTGAAGATCCTTAGAGAACTTGTCCCCAAACAAAAATCAGTGAAGCTCAGATTTCAAATTGTTTTGGGGGTAATAGCATGACAATGATTTGATGCTTACCTTTGGATAAGTATCATTTTAGGTACTCTGTGCCTATATACAGGACTCATTTCAAATTCTAATGAGTGTCTTCATGAATCATATCAATCCACTCATTCAACATGGAGTTACTCAGTGACAGGCATGGTTCTTGGCACTGAACATAAGTGCTACAGAACAAAAATATTCCCCGGCTTCAGAAAATGTATATTCTGGAGACTATCTCAGATTCTCCCCCTTCCAGGGTGTGTGTGTTTGTGCCAGGGAGTGGGAAGTTAGGTGATTTATAAAGCTGATTTATATTGTTTTGAGAAAGTGGTATGTATCAATTGCCTACTGTTGTTCTCAATGCACAGCTACGGACCTGGGCCACTCTATGTTGTTTCCCATACTTTGTTTTTCCAAATGGAATGAATCTTGTGGCTGTGTTGTTTTCTTTCTAAAATTATATACTGGTTACTTGGGATGTATTCCTATTTCTAGGACTCGCCGAGAAAAATGCACCTTACTCCAAAAAGCTGGCCTTGAAGCTGAGAGCAATAATTGACTAATTCATTGGGTTATCCTACTTTGCAGAAGGCGAGTGCATTTTCACGTGTGTGGGTGGCTGTGCTATATTATCAGAGGCATTTCAAAAACTGAATAAGTGGGAAGAAAGATCAATGTAGATACTGGGTGCCAAAGATGTGACCTAAGAGGGCATTTTAAAAAATCTGCTCACCACCTCTTTTTGACAATGCAAGAATTATGATACTAGACCTGACCACTGAGTCTCTGAATACTCAGCCTCAGAGACAGCTTGGAATCAAAGGTCTTATGACATTCGACACAACCTAGTTTTACAACCTTATCTGCCGCTCCATACCAACACAAGGAATCTGTATCAGCTAGTACGTTTTATCGACTAATTCTGTAAATCCAACATGCATATTTGCTAGATGTTCAGGCTCTGCTCATGTGATTCACCCTGCCTGAAAAGCCTTCCCCTTTTTCCTGCCATTTATTTATCAACAATATAATTCAAGACCCATCCTTTCCATCCAGTCTTCCCTAATTCTTCCACCTCGTGTTACTTTCTCTACTAACACTGAACTCCGACGACTTATTTAACTCCCATATAATGCCTTTATCATTGTCTAACAGTTTATGTAAATACCTTATTTTCCCCAACTAGACTACAAATCTCCTCAGGTTGTGTATAATATATTGTTGTATATAACTTACTTAGGTATAGCTTTGCACACAATAGGAACTCAAGAAATAAGTGTTTATTGACTGGCTTAACCAGGTGTTTTCTTTCATAACCACTTCTTGAATAATAACTAAAAATACCAAGTTCCTTGGCCAAACCCAAGTGGTAAAAGTTAACAAAAAATACTAGGTTTAAGTGAACGGAACCTATCAACTCATGTAGTTGGCCACAGTCTGGCTTATTCTGTTAAGTCAATTAAGGTGCTAAAATGGACATTTGGAAGCATGCTTTTGCTTGATGTGAGCAGACTCTTTAAATGAACTTTGGTCTTTTGTCTCTAATGAAGACCACGCTGGTGGAAAAGAGGACCCATTGCTTGACCACTTCAGACGTCTCTGTGATTACTGGTTTCAGCTCATTTTTGTAGTAAACAACTGGCCCCATTTATGAAGAACATCATCCAAAACTCAACTACTTGATAATCTCTGTAGCAAAGGGAGGTTAACAGCTGAATCAACACACATTCTAAGTATCCTGCAACCACATTCAAAGGTGGTTTGCTGTTAGCATTGGGAGAAAGCATGGGGTTAGTGTTCAAAACGGATACTACTATGCTTAAAGGAATAGAAAAGATTCCTGTATGGCATTTTCCATATATTCTTACTAAGAAAGAACCAGTATGGAAAAATTTTTAAAGCACTTGATGCTCTATCTTGATATTAAAATATTTCTAATATTTTGATTCTGTGAAGTGCTAAATGCATAGATATATTTACAGCAATTTTATAATTTGCCTACAATAAGTAAAATACTAAGAAGCAAGAAAAAAACAGTTTGAAGTGGTTTGAAGTGACATTTGTTCAGACACTTTTTAATGATAACAGTTTTTTTCAATGCCAATGTCAGGTAATATAGAATTTACAACAAAAACTTGAGTGCTATACTTTCACCAACTTTTATGGAGACCTGAACTTTCGAACTAAAAGGCACTAGCAAGAAATATTATCCAGTATTGTCCTGACTTGTTGGTAGTGTACATGGCCACTTATATGGTATGATTAATTTGAGGAGTATCATAGTTTCTAATCACCCACATTTTTCCCCTGCTAACTAAATAACAGCCAAAATTCTACAAATTCAAGACTTATTGCATGAGTTCCAGGTTTTATGTTTAGTGTTGAAATGTAAATATCTCTGAAAGGGGATTACATTGCAATTAGCTGTTAACTATTTATTGCTTGGATTGAAATATATTTATCAGGTTTTTCTTTAAAACAGGCTTAGAAGGGTAAATTATGGAAAGAAAGAGATGTATCATTTGAGGTAGACAAGAACTCATGCCCAAGAAGGAAAGAATATAGAAAGGAGAGACCAAAGAAAAATCTTTTGGCTATTTTATAATTTTTTTTTTCTGAGCATTACACTGGTTTTAGACTTTTAAAAGACTTGATATTTAATATTTTATTTTATGAAACTTAATTAATCTTGATATCTTTGAAAAAGACAGATAGTGAAGGCTTTGAGATAGTCTGAATTGAATATTGATTTTTTTAAAAATATAAGCTCCTTGAAGTCAGGACCTAATCTAATTCACCTTAGCGTTTTTAGTGATTAACGTATAATTGGTATCTCAAAAAACCTGTAACAAATAATTAGAATGAGTTTATCAAATGAGGAGACTAAATGGCAGGAATACTCCTATAGTTAGGTTCCCAGGAACAGCCAATCATTCACATTTACATGGCTGCCAATCATATTATGTGTGGACAGAATGTCAGCGATTAGTGCCATCATTAAAGATCTAAACTATGTACAGGTGGTGGTCTCTGTAAGAGCATAGGTTTATTCACCAGCTGGATTCTGAAGAATGACTGTAGACTACCACAGCCACCATTTTGTCAGGTGTAAGTAATATTACTAAAGCAGATTACTAAGGCCTCCCATACATACACCACTGATTTGACAAATGTGCTCTTTTCCTTTGTAATTAAAAAAAAGAGAATATAAGACAGTTTGCATTCATGTTGGACCCTTCCAATCTGGAAGTATCAGCAGTTCATCTTCACAAAGATAAATACATATTTTAGTTAAGAGCTTGTTTTCCCTTCCTTTAGAGCAGTGGTTCTCAACCTTCTGGCCCTTTAAATACAGTTCCTCATGTTGTGACCCAACCATAAAATTATTTTCGTTGCTACTTCATAACTGTAATGTTGCTACTGTTATGAATCGTAATGTAAATATCTGATATGCAGGATGGTCTTAGGCGACCCCTGTGAAAGGGTCGTTCGACCGCCAAAGGGGTCGCGACCCACAGGTTGAGAACCGCTGCTTTAGAGCTTGGGCTCTTTAGGGTTGGATATGCTGTTTCCCAAAAGGGCGCTCTCTTGACAGGAGACACAGCCAAACTCCCAATAAACTGAAACTGATGGCCATCAGCAGGGCATTTGGAAAGAGGAGTCACCAGACTGGCATGGTTCATGGACACTGAAGCAAAAGGAGGGCAAGACTGCTTTACACAAAAAGGGCACGAAGGAATACGTGTGGAACTCAGGTAATACATTGGACATTTTGTGGCGCTTCTATCAAAAGTTCATGTGTTTCAGTAACAAAGGTTTAGGTTAAACCATCTGATAAGCCACCAAGACCTACTGAGGTGAGAACTGAGAGTGAGGGGAATTTGAAATGGATAGTGAAGGAGGGAGAAATGAGTGCCAGTTGTGGCCCCAACAGCAACTGGATCAACAGAAGCCAGAGTCCATCCCATTAACACAGACAGAGCAATTAGACCCCTGCAAAAAGGTGGAGATACAGCAAAACCTAAAGAACATAGTCAATAAGGAAGAGAAAATCCACTATATATTAAATTTCATATCTGATCATGAATATATACCTTCTGGTCAAGTACATATGGAACATTGACAAAAAGTGACCATACATTAAGTCACAAAGAAAAGACTGGTAAGTTCCAAAATTAGAACAATAGTCTTGGATAGCAATGTAATATAATCAGGAATTATTAAAATAAAAACCAACAGGCTTTCCCACTTGGAAATTTTCAATTTTAAATAACTCTTGTATGAAAAGAAAAATACAAACCATCTTAAAAGGGAAATTACAAAATATCTTAAAAGTATGGCAATAAAAATACTCCATACCAGAATCTATGGGATACATTTGTTGTTGTTGTTTTTTTTTAATGTATTTATTTTTTATTGGATTTATTGGGGTGACACTGGTTCACAAAACCATATAGGTTTCAAGTGTACAATTCAATACAACATCATCTGCACACTGCATTGTGTGCCCACCACCCCAAGCAAAGTCTCTTTCTGTCTCCATTCTCCACCCTCTGCCCACCTCCATACATCCCCCACCCCCTATTCCTCTGGCTAACACCACACTGTTGTCTGTGTCTATGTGTTATATATATGATGTGTTTTTTTCTCAATCTCTTCACCTTCTTTCATCTAGCCCCCCAACCTCCCTCCCCTCAGATAGCTGTCAGTCTGTTTATGGGATACATTTTTAAAGTGACCAGAGGGAAAGCCATAGCTCTTAATCCCCAAGAATGAAAATAAGTGAAATGGAATTCCCAGCTCCAAATCAAAAGAACAACATAAACCAAAAGAAGCTCAAGGAAATAATAAAGATAAAAGAAGACGCTGTGTAGATAAAGTTTTTAGAATTCTTTTGAGAAAAACATCAAAATAGACGAACTGAATCAAGCCCAATTAAGAAAAAGGGGAAAAGCACAAATATTAAAAAAACAATTTTTAATTTTTAAATGATACATGGGAAATAACCATTAAATTTTTTTAAAAAAATCATAAGAGAATATTTTGTAGGTTTATCTGAAAGTAAATTTGACAGCCTAGATGAAACAGATCATTATCTAGGGAAATAACATTTAACCCTGTAGAAAGCTTAAATAGGCTAATTTCCACAGAAGCTCTGAAGAAATTTATCAGGGAACTACCCCATAAAAAAGCTTCGAAGCTTCAATTTGAGATGGTTTCCCAGGGGAATTCCACCAAAGCCCCACAGATAAGATAGTCCAAATGTGTCATAAGTTATGCCGGAGCATTAAAACTGAAGGCCTCTTAATTATTTTGTTGAAACAAATGCAACATTTATACCTAAACCTGATAATTAAGTACAAAAAAATAAAAGTATAGATCAATATCACTTATAAATATTGATGTAGAATAAAAATATTAGTAGAATTAGCATTAGATTAAAAAAATAATAGACCATGATAAAGTAAAATTTTTTAATGAAATAGAAAATAGTCATTATATAGAAATAATTAATATATAGAATTTATGAAGACATATTCATTATATAAAAATAATTAATAGAAAATTATTTATTATAATATACTATATAAATAGATCTAAAAGAAAAAATATAATTACCTCCCTAGAAGTTGAAAACATAATAAATATTTGCCAAAATATATATATTTGACAAACTGTAACAATCATCCCTTATTAAAAACACTAAGAAATTGATGAATATTTTTAAAGTGATAAA
>NW_005876166.1:0-10496 GCF_000147115.1 Myotis lucifugus | reverse complement strand
CAGACGCGCGCCTTCCGGGAGGGAGCTGGGCGGGCGCCCTGGGGGGACGTGGACCCAGGGAGCCAGGATGCTGGAGCTGGCGTGGGTCTCGGTGATCAACTCATTTATAAATGAAGGACGTGGAGCTCAGCCAAGCGATCGCTTGCCCAGGGTCATAAAACTCCTCAAGCGGAGCCAGGCCGGACCCGCTCCTGTAAGTGAAACAGGAGGAAGGGATGGGGTGCTCTCTCCCGCACACCCCTGACCGGCCGCGGTCACTCATGGAGGGTGAAGCCAGCGTCGCGTGCGACTCCATGGCTACCTCCTCGGTCAAGTCTTCCAGGGGCCTCCTCTTTGGGGGACGCTGACCACCCTTATTCTTCACCCACGGAAGCCAGAGCGCTGCCGTCACAGCCACAGACGACGTCCTCTGTCCCAGCTCACCTTCTCCCGCCAATTGGCTGGTGGGGGTGTCTCCACGCCTTTGGGGATCCACACGTGAAACTTTCTATTTTGGTCCCAGTCATGGTTTTCAAATGACTGGGCCAAGCCTCCTTTCCTGGCGGCATCCTCAGCGCCTTGCTGACAGCCGGCAGCGATGCTGTCGCTCTGTCCTTGTCTGTGGTCGCATGCAGTTCTCATGTAGAATTCCCAGCTCATCTCCCGCTCGAGGCCCCTTGTCCCTGGCGAGGGCCAGCCCAGGTGCGTGGGGTGGAGGGCGTGGTGTCCCCGGGGCCAGTCCTCTCCTGTCACACCTGCAGCCAGGGGCCCAGAGGCGGCCGGGAAGGGGCAATAGCTCTACAGAGTGAGGGGGTCCCGCCCTCTGCTGGTGGCTCCTCTGTGCCGCCCTGTGACTGGGACGCGCTCTGGGGAGCAGGAGCCGGGAAGGCAGCGCCGGTGGAGGGTGCAGGGTCTGGGTCCGGCTCTGGCTTTGTTTCCCCCTCTTCTCACCTCGGAATCCTGGACGTGGCGGCGGGCGGGGGCGCCCAGTGAGAGTGTGAAAAGCCACCTGAAGTGCTACTGCGTGCGCCTGGCAACTCGATGAAGAAAATGGACAGGCAGAACCTCCCCGTAAATGCTCCCAAAGATGCCGCTGGCTCCGTGGATCTATCAGCCGCACCTCGATCTCTCCACATCACCCCGCGATCGCCTAATTGGCACGCAGGCATGGGCCATTTCGCCGTATCAGAGACTGCTGACTGCACAGCCACCGTGCCCGCAGTCCTCCGAGGACTCTGCGAGATAGGTATCATTTCCATTTCATCGATGATTCTCAGGGTGGCATTATTTGTCTGAGGCTACGAAGCTAAGAAGGGCTTTTCAGCTCCCTCCCCAGGATCTATGTGACCTGGGGAAGGAAAACATCTCATTGATGCTACCGTCGTCCTTGTCTCAATGTAAGCTTTCCCTTTACCCGAAGCTCCAGGCCTGTTTCAAGAAGAGATGATAAACACGTCGCTTCAGAAATGGATGTGCAGGAGGAATGCTGTGTTTCAGAGTTTGTGATGTTTAGGGCAAATACATTTTCGTCTCCGTCAGAGAGAATAATTGAAGGCTGACGTAGAAAGAGATGCATTGGGTGTCCTGCCTTTTCCCCGGGAAGAAGGGAGGTCGGAGGCTGCGGGAATGATGGGAGCGCTGAGACAAACGGAGGCCCCCATCTTCGGGGCCAGGATCGCAGGTGATGTGAACGCACCAAAGGACCAGCAGGTGGAGTCACCGTTAGGGACGCCCAGCCACGCCCACCCCACAGACACATTCAGGCACACAAGCTGAACACCCGGGTGGGAGGGAGACATTTTAAACACAAAACCCTCGCTCCGCTGTCCTGACTTACCACATTCTTAAAATCGGGAAAATAGGTCATTTGGTTGAACCTTTTTCAATGAGGATGGGCAGTAAATATGTCCTTTAAAGTGTTCGCAAAAATTTAAAAGTTGTGAATATTGATATGGAGATAGCCACAGGAATCATAAAGTAGGTACGACAACTCGATACAGACTTAGTGAACTATCAGATATTTGGTAATGATACTAAAGAAATAAACATTAAAAAACAACCCGGATCATGGATGTGCGTCTTGAAAAGATGTTAGGGTAAGCCATAAAATTTCATGTTATCTTTTATTCTATATCTGCTGACTAATTTCAATAAATGTATAAATGTACTGTGTGAAATATTCTGTATTTTTTTCCTTTGGATTAAGACAACATATCTTTTTATTTATAAAACTAAAAAGTTATGTCGTTCAATCAGATTTAATTTAGGACACAAAGACAGAATTCACACCCAGTAGCATCTCGCTGTTGGTATAATTAATTTCAGGTGTATTTGTCAGGCTTTGTTCAGTAAGACCCAGAGTAGCTTAATTAAATGGTAGCATCATGTTATTTTTTTTTTATGCTGCACTTTCTGACTTAAAATATTCTAATCTAGAATAGAATTTTACAATTAAAACGCTGGTGTTTTGACTCTCCAAGGATAAATGAGTAGAACACAAGCATTGTAATGTCTAGGTCAGCAATCCTAGGCCATTGTCACTGAGATGCAGTAATGAAAGGATCTCTTTATTGGCAATATAAGAAAATTATTCAAATATGCTTAAGAAGTTTGAATTTTTTTTGTATTGTTCTTTTTAAAATATATTCTTATCGATTTCAGAGAGGAAGGGAGAGGGAGAGAGATAGAAACATCAATGATGAGAGAGAAGCATGGATCGCCTGCCTCCTGCACACGCCCCCCACTGGGGATCGAGCCCACAACCCGGGCACGTGCCTTGACCGGGAATCAAACCGTGACCTCCTGGTTCATAGGTCGACGCTCAGCCACTGAGCCACGCCGGTCGGGCAGAAGTTGGAATGTTTTGCACTGAGAAAGCCATAGGTAAGGCCTCCTCTTCCTTCTACCAGGAGACAGTCCTGAGTAGAGAGAATTCTCCAATGTCGAGGGCTGTGGGCCTCCCCACTCCCAGCCGTGTGACCCTGACTCCCCTCCAGGCTCAGCCAGTCCGGACCAGGACCGACCAGGACCGGGAGGCTGTTGAATCAACCTCAGGCCCCCCACCTGGAGGGGGCAGCGTTTACCTGCCAATCAACCTGGAAGTGACTCCCTGAAGATGAGCCCCAGGCCCCCATGCACAGTCAAGAGTCTCAGCATTGCCCTGCCCCCCACCCCTTCAGCCCCCCCAAACCAGCCCTGGCCACTCATTGAATTTCCCCCCAACACGTCTGCGTTACACAACGGCTTGACCCTTTCCAACGTCCCCCATTAAACCCGGTTCTGTTTGTGCTCGAAACGAAATGGGTGATTGGAGAGGCAACTAATCACCTTCACCTGCCTGGTGTGGGTCTGGTTCCTCCCACTGACCCTCTTGTTGACTTTTTAAATTTCAAAATAAAATTCACACCTTCACCCAAAGCCGAACAGAAGGGGCCTCGACGGACATTTTTTGTGCCTGACCAGGAAGCCTCCCTTTAAAATCAGCGTCGGAAAGGGGCTGCGTTCTTTGTGCTCCTCCCTCCTCCCTCCTCCCTCCTGTCTCGTCCGCGGGGCTTGCTGGCCACACTTGCTCCCTGTCCTTTGCCTTCTCTGCGCTACCCTTCCCACTGGGTCCCAGACAGGGCGCTGACTTCGTCACCCTCTTACCTCGGATCAAGTTCAGCCACAGGGAAGCCCCGGCGAGAGACGGCGGCGGCGGGAGGCAGTTCTGGGTGTCGCTTCCTGAATGCTCGCCCTGCTCTGGGCTCATGGTCTGGACGTGCCCATCGGGGCGCCC
This sequence comes from Myotis lucifugus, assembly GCF_000147115.1. Taxonomy (NCBI): domain Eukaryota; kingdom Metazoa; phylum Chordata; class Mammalia; order Chiroptera; family Vespertilionidae; genus Myotis; species Myotis lucifugus. The sequence goes on along the minus strand of NW_005876166.1, from coordinate 6,742 downwards.
CTTCCCCACGCGCCCGCTGCTGCCTCCTGAGGACCCAGGAGAGGAGACAGGTTCCCGGTCCCCACGGCACCTGCTCAGGCCTTTTCAATCAGCCCCTTATTAACCGTCTCCAGGTCCGCCTCCCCGTGTCCCCGGCCTCCCGTCGGAACTCCCATCGCTCCGCCTCCCGCAGCTCCTCCCTGGGAGGGACACGTGGACTTGGGGTTCAGGTCGGAGCTCTCGCGTCCTCTATCTCCATCCGTCATTCTTATGGCCAGAAACAGGGCGGCTGGGGGGGAATTGCAGTGTGGCACCCAGATCCCATCCGATGGGGCAGCCGCTGGCGGGAGCACACAGAAGGTGGATTTTCACCCGCTGCAGAGCCAGCCCCCCGGCGAGGAGAGGACAGACAGCCGGTCCCCCAGCGCCCCTCACCTCCTTGGCCGCGTGTCACAACCTGGACCTGTGGGCCCTGACAATTCTCCAGTGTCAACACCGTCGAACTACCTGCAACCATAACCCTTTCAAATGCTCTTACTGCTCGCAGCTCCTCCCCAGGTGGCACTGCTGTTGATCCGGCTGAAGCAGACGCTGCCTCGTAAGCAAGGTGAGATGTCCCCCCACGACTCGGTCCTGTGCCTCGGCTGACAGATGGCTGATGGGGCCCTGCCTCCCTGCTCCCCGATGACACGAGTTTATCTTCTCCGCCAGGTGCCAGCCCCGCGCATAAAGAGGCACACGGATGGTTTTCCGCGAGGAGAGCGGAGCGAACCATCATTCTGTCTCCCTCCCGTCGACAGCGGCGGCAGCTGAAACCGAATCGATGCTCTCGAGGCAAAATCATTACGGCGGGAATTAAAGCGTCGTCTCCATGTCGCTGTGTTAATGAATGGCTTCGCGGCGGCTGCTGCCTGATTCTTCGGGAGTTCCTCTCAGCCCCTCGCTGACGCCATCCCTCCTTGCCTGTCGCTGATGGGGTATCGCACACACATTGTGCACACGCCCAGTCAGGACAAGCAAGGGGCACTTGCAAGGAGCATCCCTAGGAAGGTGTGTGTGTATGCATGTGCATGTGCGAGTAGGTGTATGTGTGCACACATGTGTGCATGTGCGAGTATGCGTGCATGTGCGTGCGTGTGTGTGTGAGTATGTGTTAGCATGTGTGTGCATGGGCATGTGTATGTGTGAGTGTGTGTGTGCATGAGCATATATGTGCATGTGCATATATGTGCAGGTGTGCACGAGCACAAGTGTGAATATGTATGTGTTCACGTGTATATGCGCACATGCGCACACATGTGTTAGTATGCGTGTGCATGTGAGTATGTGTATATGTGTGCACGTGTGTGCATGTGTGCATGTGCGTGCGTATGTGTGCATGTGCGTGTGTGACATTTGGATCTGACCCCCTCCTTCTGCTGGGAACTGGCACCGGCTGTCCCATCTGGAAGCCTGTCTCTGGCACAGCTCCCCTCGGCATCAGTTCGGAGGACAGGGAATTTTTACAAATAAAAAGGAAAGACACTTCCTGTGGGCCAGACAGGAGACCTACATGGGAAGAGGGGAAGACTGGGTATGTTCCAGAGCGTCCTCCCGACCCCAGTCACCCAGGAGTGCCCTCCCGCTGCCCCTGCTGCCCCCGCCCACCTCACTTAGGCCTGAATTGGAACCATGGTGGGGGTACCTTTCACCAAGAAATGGCTCCACCCACTGAGCCACCCCCCAGGACAGACGCTCCTTTTCTACACGACTGAGCCCCGCCCTGTGCTTCCTCCCCTCAGCACCAGCCTCCCAGGGCCTGTGAGTCTCCTGGCAGCCCAGGTGGCCCCCTCCCGCAGCCCGGCCTACGTGCCTGGCCTTTCTCATGACCAGCCCTGCCCTTGCTCCTCTTCCTCGGTTCCATCTGCTTCTCACGTGTTAAAAAGAAAATCAACTGAATGTGCCATCGGAGACACTGCAGACAACACGGGAAAATGAAACGATCACTTTCAGACGATCCTGCGGGGGCGTGGGGGGGGGGGGGCCGAGGATTAGGTGCTTCCCGGTCTCTCTCACAAACACGACTCCGCTGGGTTCATCACGGTGAGGACACGGCACCGGAGCGGCTTTCATGACTATTCTCAGATTCATCAGTAAGAAGTGCAATGGGAGGGGGCGGGGGGGGAGGGAATACAGAACGTAGTTACTATAGAAATGCCTGAGGAACTGTTGCAGGTAATCTTCAATTCTGTTGAAAGTGAGCAAATAAATCAGTGTTTGTAACTGCTGGTCTTGGACTAATTTGGGGAGAAAACGCTGTTGAGCTGCCCAGATAAGCATTAAATAATAACCAATAAAATAACATCTTAAACGGTAGTAAATATTGGCCCGGAGTGAGGCTTTTACCTTGTAACAAATATTAAAAGGTAAACGTTAGATATATCTTCTTAATTATGACCGTAGACTCAAACTGTTACAGTAATGAATAGAGCAAATAATTACCATGGAGTTACCATGACAATAATTCTGTTCTAAATGCTGTGTGTATGTACACACACACACACACACACACACACACACACACACACGCATTTGTATTTTATCCTCACGTTGACCCACTTAGCCACTACATATGCTGGTACTTATTAATATGGTGATATAGTTAATGACCAGAACATTTTTAAATTAAATAAAGAACTTACTTTTCATGGAATTTTTCAAATATTTCACATTTGCATAATGGGCAGGAGAAAGCAGGGGATTGGATAAAAAGTAAAATGATAGACATTTCTCTTACATGGTGGGGGGGGGTGTGGGAGAGTTAACTTCAGGGTGGACATGGCTACCCACCGCGACTCGCTTTTACTAGAACGTTTTCCTTTCAGACTATCCTACGTGGCAGCTCTAGGTCTGAGTTGGCGAGGCCACCATGCAGGCCTCTTCTGAGCTCACCCGGGCTCGAATGTGGCCCCACAATCGAAAGTCTGTCTCCCAACAAAAAAATGATGAAGCCAGAAAAAAAACACACACACACCACACACACTCTGAAGAGACAAAGCAATCATCAGATTCAGTCTCAGATATGACTCAGATGTTGGGATGATCAGACAGGGAAATTAAAATCACTATGATTAGCATATTATATTAAATGCTCTAATGGAGAACGTGGGATCATTCTGGCAATTTCAGCAGAGATGGGAACTGTAGGAAATAATTCAAATCAAAACGATGGGAATCCAAGGCACGGTGATAGAGATGAGCAATGCAGTTGACACGCTCATCAGATGACTCAGTACAAACTAGGAAATCGTTGAGCTTGAAGAGAAATGATGACAAATTACCCACACGGAAAGGCAAAAAGGAAAAAGAATAGAAGAAAAAAAAAAAACCCCAGTGCCTCCAAAAGCCAAGAAACAACACCAAAAGGTCGAACATTCCTGTAACTGGAATCCAAGAAAAAGAAAGAGAACAGGGCAGAAGAAATCCTTAAGGAACAATAGCAGAGTCGGACTCATGTGTGTGTGTTTTCTACACCCCCAAGCAATGACCTCAGTCCTGACACTGTCTTACCCGGAGGGCAACAGCATCGGATCCCACAGGGTCAGGTCTCGGTCCCTCAAGGACTGCCCCACCCCATTTCAGAGGCCTGTCCCCAGCCCAGGCTGTCACTCTGTCACCTGTGCATCTGACCAAGGGGCGATAAGTAAGAGGTTAAAAAGACCCCCTCCACCTCAGCCCTGGCTGGTTTGGCTCAGTGACTAGAGTGTTGGCCTCCAGACTGAAGGGTTCCGGGTTCAATTCCGATCAAGGGCACATGTGGCCTTGATCCCCAGTAGCGGGTGTGTGGGAGGCAGCTGATCAATGATTCTCTCTCATCATTGATGTTTCTCTCTCTCTCTCTCCCTCTCCCTTCCTCTCTGAAATCAATAAAAATATATTAAAAAAAGACCCCCACTTTGATGAATTTGCTAGAGTGCCTCATGGAACCGAGAGAAACATTTGGCTCACCGGACTCCCCGCTATTGTGAAAGGATATGACGCAGGGACCGCCGGCCGGAAGAGGTGCCCAGGGGACGGTGTCTACAAGGGGCACAGAGCTCCCCCTCTCTCCGAATCTGCACCCCTTCCACCACCCAGAAGCGCTCCCAGCCCCATCCTCCTGGGATTTCATGGCGGCTCCATGATTGGCATGACTGAATACATCCTTGGCCATTAGTGATGGATTCTCCTGCCCCTCTCATCCCTGGAGGCCTGGGTGGACTGGAAGTTCCAACCCTCGCCCAGTCCACGCTCTCAGGAGGTCTGGGGTGTGCCATGGCATTTAGCCGGAATCATTCCACCTGCGGCAAGAAAGAAAGCGGGGGATACACTAGTGGTGCCGTCGATATTCCCTTTTACTTATTTTTAATATATTTTTAATGATTTCAGAGAGAGAGGAACATCCATGATGAGAGAGAATCATGGATCGGCTGCCTCCTGCACACCCCACACTGGGGATGGAGCCCACAACCCGGGCATGTGCCCTGACCGGGAATCGAACCGTGACCTCCTGGTTCCTAGGTTGACGCTCAACCACTGAGCCACACCGGCCGGGCTTCCCTTTTATTTTGCAGAGAAATCACATGACTGCGGGCGAGTGACCATGAACACAGAGAGAGAGGTGCTTCCCACAGCTGGTCTCCGGGCGGGCCTTGTGCCAACAACGGAAAGTGGCGTCTTTCACACCTGACCCCGCCCAGGGGGCCCTTTGTCGCTGGGCAGGGGCGTCACGAAGCTGAAGGATTTCCTCCTGAGCTTGTGTACAGACCCGAAGTTCAGTGCCACCGCCTCACCTGGATACCCACCTGGCAGGACAGCCCAGGCACTAAGCCCTCGGCAGCGACGCCAACACCCCTCGCTTTCCCACGGAGCTGGTTTTCAAGTAGGAATCAGGGCTGCGATGAAAAGCAATCCATCCTCTGGCTCCGGCTCCATGAAATTAGCTCCGTAATGACATGCTCTCCAGCTGATTAATTTTTTCCTCGCGGGGACATCTGCTGTCATTTGAACACTGTCCAGCATGAATCTCTGAAGCAGATGGGGACGGCACGGGAGACGTCGGGTGGGCTCGTGGTTGGAAGTCCTCCTGTTTCTTTTGGATACGCTTGGCGACAGGACAGGGTGGCTACTCGCCCTCTGTGTGAGCGAGGCAGTGGTCAGCGGTCACAGGGAACAAAGGTGTGACCTCAGGGGGGCACCTGGGTCCCACGAGGCCCGGTCTCCAGGCTGCCACTCGAGGGCGCTTTGCTGCGCACACGCCGAGTGATTAAACACTCGGTGAGCGCCTGGGTTGCCAGCTGGACGCGACTTGACACCCTTATTAATCTTGAGAAACGTCCTCACTTTCATCTGATTAGAAAAGTTTGGAAAAGCCCGGTGCCATGTGTCCGCGTCGCTGCCAGCCGATAATGCCAGTTGGCAGTTTTCATTCATTAACAGTTTTCTTTTTCATTAACGGGCCCGAGTGCTTCGGGATGGCTCTCTGTTGCCGCTTCCCGGGCGCCGGGAAGCAGATGTTGCCCGTCCCGGGCGCTGCGAAATGTTGGAACTCTCTCAAGATGCCCCGGTTCCTGGAGCCACCATGCGGTCCTTCTCCTCCCGCGACCCGTTTCTCTCTGCAGCCGGGCCAGGAGCCTCCATACCTTGCATCTTGCTCGCTGGTAGACGTGCATGACGCTGCCAATGTCACGGCCATCGGCTGAGCCGGGCTCCATGGCAGGGGAGCCAAAGAGCATGGATTTCTGGAGCCTAACATCTCAGTCCTTCGAGAAGAAAGCTTGTGTGAGGCACGAACCTTAGTGAGTAAGAGGGGGCCGGTGGGGGCCTCCGCCGTGCAAAACAGAATCCAGTGCAACACGTCGTGGAACAGAAATCTGTAAAATAGTAAGGAAGGAAGAGAGGAGAGACTGGGGGTGGGGGTGGGGGCTGGAAACAAGCTCTTAGTTGAGTTTTCAAAGATCGAATGGATTCATTAAGCTACAAAAGAGAAGGAACATTAGTCCAGGCGGGAACAAATGCATTCAGGCATAAAATGCCCCTTTAGCCTGGCCGGCATGGCTCAGTGGTGGAGTGTCGACCTATGAACCAGGAGGTCTCAGTTGGATTCCCGGTCAGGGCACATGCCCGGGTTGTGGGTTCTATCCCCAGTGTGGGGCGTGCAGAAGGCAGCCAATCCGTGATTCTCTCTCATCATGGATGTTTCTATCTCTTGCTTCCTCTCCCTTCCTGTCAATAAAAATGTATTTTTTTTAAAAAAAAATAAAATGCCCTTTTAGGCATGAGACCTGCATCCAATGAGTGAAAAGGCAGGAAGGGACATTCAGGTCAGTGGTTCCCAAACTTTGCAGCCTCGGGACACCTTGACACCCTTAAAGATTACAAGGACCATCAGAAACCTCCCTTTGCATAGGTTGTAGCTATAAGATTTACCATCTTTGACATTTACACTGAGATAGTTATTAAATATGTATGCATTCATTCATTTAAAAAGACACACACATTTATGACTTAATGATCTTTCCTAAACCAAAAAATAATAGTAAAAAGTATGGCCGAAACCGGTTTGGCTCAGTGGATAGAGCGTCGGCCTGCGGACTGAAAGGTCCCAGGTTCGATTCCGGTCAAGGGCATGTACCTGGGTTGCGGGCACATCCCCAATAGGAGGTGTGCAGGAGGCAGCTGATCGATGTTTCTAACGCTCTATCCCTCTCCCTTCCTGTCTGTAAAAAATCAATAAAATATATTT